>NC_079197.1:173247836-173400336 GCF_029499605.1 Hyla sarda | reverse complement strand
AACACTGGAGTAAGCGTTACTTGATAAGCGTTTCATGATAAGCCCTTTGAAACATTAATTGCGGGAAACGGACAGTCGCCCCAAAACACCGCCTATCCCCAAGCACCTGTCCGTCTCTCCTATGCTGCACAGTGTATCCCTCTGTTGTTATTGGAATAAAGAAGTTTTCTGCAAGACTATTTTTACTCCCTGGACGCAGTCACGCACACAAACTGAGTGTGCTCCATACCCAGTGATCTGATTAACCATTTAGATGCCGCGATCAAAGCATCTAAAATGTTGGCATTGTCGATGTTGGTGGTTTGTGGGCCCTCTTTTTTTTGGGGGGGGGGGGGGGGGTCATGGGTTACAGCAGTGGCCTCCATGCCACTTATCTTCAACCTGTATATGCAGATCACCAATTACACCGACCAATGCTATGCTATGGCACAGCATTGTTCAGCGTTAGCAAACAAGCAATTGCTTGTAAGGGTAGGGTGACACGGAACGGATCCACAGCGTATTTTACCTGCAGATCTTATAGTGTGTCTCCAGCTGTTCCCCCCCAACCCACACACCCCTACCCCAAACACTGTGTCCTGCTCGCAGAAGCAATCCGCTACACAGGGACCTGCAAGTCACCGCGCGCACTCCCAGTACACTGCACATGCGCGCGGCGACTCGCTCGTCCCTGTGTGGTTGCTCATAGCAGTAGGTTGCTGCTGCGAGCAGGACACAGGGGGGGTAACAGCTGGATGCACACTATAGGGTCGGGTCACCGGCGGATCCGTTATGTGTGACCCTACCCTAATAGTTCCTTATGGGGACCACAAAAATAGTTTAAAAAAAAGGAGTGTTTGTAAATATAAATAAGTCTCGCTCCCTAATAAGATTGAAACCCCCCCCCTCTTTTTAGGGCAATTTCAAGCATACTTATTTTCTGACAAAAAGTTATAACTCTTTAGTAGTATTTTAAGTAACAATCACCTATCAAGAATAGCACCAAACATAAAATGGATTTAAAAGGAATAATCTTTATTAAACATACATGATTATATAAGACATGATTCAAAAGTAACAGTCAGAAAAAATGTGCAGAAATCAGATACATGTTATTCTCTTGAAAAAGCGCCAGACAGTCTACCGTGGTATGGTGATGACAGCTCTAATGCAATATGCCAACACCCCAAAACCAAAAAATGCCCCACAAGGTACACAGAGAAAGTAAGGCACATATAATGTGGAAAATAAAAGAAAAGAAAAAAGTGTAGCAAACCGGATGTCAGTGATGTAATGTGGGAGCTGGATTAAAGGGGATAAGGGATGTACAGAGGATGTACATAAAAAACTCTAATAAGGTTATAGTGATAACCCTTTCTTCAAAACAATTCAGTATAAAACAATGCAGAATAAAACAATAATTAAATGCAGATAATCATGTATAAGTTTCGATCCCATTAAATTATTTTCCTGCATTTTATGGGATCGAAACTTATACATGATTATCTGCATTTAATTATTGTTTTATTCTGCATTGTTTTATACTGAATTGTTTTAAAGAAAGGGTTATCATTATAACGTTATTAGAAATTTTTATGTAATCTTATAATGATTTTATATAATGTGATATAACACAGGAAATACCCAACCGCCATATTGGAACTCCTTACATTGAAGCCAGGAGCTGGGTGCACCAGCTTCCCGGGCAAATCCAGAGTCTGTTAAAGGGGTACTCCACTCCTAGACATCTTATCCCGGGGGTCCCGCCACTGGGGACCCCCGCAATATAGCACGCAGCACCCACCTCTTACTGCTCTGGAAGTGCTGGAGGGTCTGGCAATATATGTGTAAGTCGTGATGAGCTGAATTGTGATATTTGATATCATTAAATAAATCACATCATGTAAAAAGAATATTTATACTTATCCTATTTGTTAAATGGTAAGAAAAAGACTAGCAATTGAATGTCATGTTATAAAGTGATACAACAAATATAATGTATCATGATGCAGAATGATCATACTATAAAGGTGTGTGATATTGTGTTAGATCATAAATGTGCATCAACAGATGCAACATCATGAATATATGTGCAAATCACTATGCGCTACTAACAATAAAGTACAGAAATATAAAGTGCACTAATACTTGTTTTTGAGAAAAAAATGTAAAAATATACATGCAATTATAAAAAGCTCGATATTGTGAGCCAATGTGAGCAGCCCAAAATAAAATGGATGAATGAATTCATGCAATTATGAAAAGCTCGATAAAGCGAGCCAATGTGAGCAGCCCTAATTGAGATGGATGAATAAATTCCTTAATTACAGCCCTATCTGTGGTCCGATGACACTTGTTCCAGGATTTGAAAAAGAAAGAAAAAAAGAAGAAAAAAGAAGGAAGAAGAAGGAAGGAGGGAGGGAGGAAGAAGGAGGGAGGAAGGAAGAAGGAGGAAGGAAGGAGGGAGGAACGAAGGAGGGAGGAAGGAAGGAGGGAGGAAGGAAGGAGGGAGGAAGGAAGGAGGGAGGAAGAAGGAGGAAGGAAGGAGGGAGGAATGAAGGAGGGAGGAAGAAGGAAGGAAGGAGGGAGGAAGAATGAGGAAGGAAGGAGGGAGGAACAAAGGAGGGAGGAAGAAGGAGGAAGGAAGAGGGAGGGAGGAAGGAAGGAGGAAGGAAGAAGGAGGAAGGAAGTAAGGAGGGAGGAAGAAGGAGGGAGGAAGTAAGGAGGGAGGAAGGAAGGAGGGAGGAACGAAGGAGGGAGGAAGAAGGAGGGAGGAAGGAAGGAGGGAGGAAGAATGAGGAAGGAGGGAGGAAGGAAGGAAGGAGGGAGGGAGGAAGGGAGGAAGAAGGAGAAAGGAGAAAGAAGCAGAAGAAAGAGAAAGAGCGAGAGAGAGAGAGAGAAAAGGAAAGGACATAAAGAGAGACAAATTGGTGAGTATGATAAATGTAAAATATACATGACTGGTCAAAGATGAACAAATAAAATGCCCTGTTAAAACATAATTCAAATAACAAAAATACCAACAGAGCAAAATAAAGTGTCCAGAATAAGTAAATTTAGAAGCAAATATGCATCACAAGAAGGATATATAGCTGTTATTCTCGTTTAATCCACGTGGAACGACAGTTTTAAGATCAAATATCCAACGAGTCTCTTTTTGTGCCAAACACTTTCTCCAATTACCCCCTCTGGGCCCCACAATTACTTTACCGATTCCCCTCCCCTGTAACAAACTGCCATCACAGGAATGATATTCCTTGAAATGCCTGGGCAGGGTCTTCAATTTGCTGGTATCATCTTCGTTCTTTGCGGGCTCAATGCCCTGGACATGCTCCCGGACACGTCTTTGTAGTTCCCTGGAAGTTAAACCTACGTACATTAAGTTGCAAGGACAATGGGCACAATAGATAATCTCTGGGGTAAAACAATTGATTGTGTTGGTTATTTTAAAGTTTTTCGTCCCACTAGAGTCCTGAGCTCTTTCCATACTGGGACAGGCTACACAACCCCCACACGGTTTACTTCCCCACTTCAGACCCTTTGTACCATAAATGCCATTACCACTCTCATTCTTGTGATGGCTATGCACCGAGAACACTGAACAAACATTTTCAGGTATCATATACTTTGGTCCAAAATCTTTTGGTTACAGTATTTTAAGTGGTAAAATAAAACAAAACCTATATAAATTGTATACAGTTATGGAATGGACCTAGAGAAATGAAACCCACCAGAAGTAGCAAAATTGTGTTTTTTTTTTCTATTTTGTCCCAGGAATAATTTTATTTCAGGCTTCATCATATATTCTGTGGTAAATTGGTGTCATTACAAAACAAAAAAAGTTCCCGCAAACAATGAACCTTCAATAGGTAAAGAGGAAAGATGAAAACTAGAAATATGAAAAATGGCGGCATCATTAAAGGGGTACTCCGCCCCTAGACATCTTATACCCTATCCAGGGGGACCACCGCGATCTCGGCTGTGGCCCCCCAGACATCCGATCATGCCCCCTCCCATAGACTTGTATTGAGGGGATGTGGCCGTGATGTCACGAACCTCTGGCGCTGCACGAATGCTGGGAGATCGTGGGGGTCCCCAGCGGCAGGACCCCTGCAATGAGACATCTTATCCTCTATGCTTTGGATAGGGGATAAGGAGGGAAATTCATCAAAACATGTGCAGATGAAAGGTTGACTAGTTGCCCATAGCAACCAATCAGATCGCTTCTTTCATTTTTGAAAAGGCCTCTGAAAAATAAAAGAAGCGATCTGATTGGTTGCTATAGGCAACTGGTCAACTTTTCCTCAGCACAGCTTTTGATGAATCTTCTTCAAGATGTCTAGGGGCGGAGTACTCCTTTAACCCCTTAAGGACCAAGGACGTACCGGTAACCCCGCGTCATATCATGGCGGGCCCGGCGTCATAGTGAAGCCGGGACCCGCTTCTAATAGCCTCTATTAACCCTTTAGCTGCGCGCTCAGAGCTGAGCCGCGCGGCTAAAAGCGAAAGTGACAGTTGCCGGCTAGCTCAGTCAGGCTGTTCGGGATAGCCGTGCGCGCAAAAAAATTCCAAAGTCCAAAATAGTGCATTTTTGGTCACTTTTTATATAATTTAAAAATGAATAAAAAGCGATCAATAAGTCCTATCAATGCAAAAATGGTACCGTTAAAAACTTCAGATCACGGTGCAAAAAATGAGCCCTCACACCGCCCCATACACGGAAAAATAAAAAAAGTTATAGGGGTCAGAAGATGACAATTTTAAACGTATAAATTTTCCTGCATGTAGTTATGATTTTTTCTAGAAGTCCGACAAAATCAAACCTATATAAGTAGGGTATCATTTTAATCGTATGGACCTACAGAATAAAGATAAGGTGTCATTTTTACCGAAAAATGTACTACATAGAAACGGAAGCCCCCAAAAGTTACAAAACAGCGTTTTTTTTTCAATTTTGTCGCACAATGATTTTTTTTCCGCTTCACCGTAGATTTTTGGGCAAAATGACTGACGTCATTACAAAGTAGAATTGGTGGCGCAAAAAATAAGCCATCATATGGATTTTTAGGTGCAAAATTGAAAGAGTTATGATTTTTTAAAGGCAAGGAGCAAAAAACGAACATGCTCAGTTCAACTGCAGTCTCCTGAAAGTATCGGCAGTTTGTTCCCATTGGGGATGTAAGCAAGGGGGATTGTGGGAAATTGTGTGTCCTGTTGCCTGGTAACAGTAAAGTTCAGTTTAGGAAGGTAACCAGGAAGTGATCAGATCCATTGGGGGTAGAAGAACAGTACGGGGTGTAAGTTACTAGTCCTAAAAACAGCCTATTTGTCCAAACTTTGCTTGGTGGGTGGATACGGTAAGTGTGAATGTCCTCTATATGGATTTTCTGGGGTGGGGGATGGAAGGAAAAATAAAATAAACCCATACTCACCCCTTTGCCTGTTTCTGATCCTGTGCCGCCACCATGTGAGTCCCTGGCAGAAGAGGTCCGGTGACGCCCCCTTATATTGTGCACCTGACCCTACAGCCAATCATCGGCCTGAGTGTTCATTTGCTCAGTGTAAGGTGACATCACCCAGGCACTTCTGCTGAGGATTAGCAGAGGGGTGAGTATGGGTTTATTTTATTTCCCTTTCCATCCCCTGCCTCTGGGTAATTTTTTTATTAACCTGGAAGACCCCTTTAAGACCCCTTTAAATGTAAACGTTTTCATCATGCCCCCCCAAGACTGTGTCCTCCTCTCACACTGTAACCCCATAGACTTTGATCATCCTTCAGACTGTGAACCTGTAGAACAGTGGTCTCCAACTTGCGGACCTCCAGATGTTTCAAAACTACAACTCCCAGCATGTCCGGACAGCCGTTGGCTGTCCGGGCATGCTGGGAGTTGTAGTTTTGCAACATCTGGAGGTCCGCAGGTTAGAGACCACTGCTGTAGACTGTGTCCCCTCTCCAGACTGTGACCTCCCCCCATACTGCGACCCTCTAGACCAGTGTGTTCCAACCTAAAAAAAAAAAAAATACAACTCCCAGCATGCCCAGACGGCCTTCTCGAGGCTGTAACCTTCTCCCATACTCTGAGCCCCTCGACAAAACTACAACTCCCAGCAGGCCCGGACACAAGCCCACACAGACCCGGACACATGTTCACTTGTACTAAGGGAAAACATGGTCCCCTTTATGCCATAGACCAGTGGTCTCCAAACTCTGCCCCTCCAGCTGTTGCAAAACTACAACCCCCAGCATGCTTGGACAGCCAAGAGCATAACTAGCTTGCCCCCTGACTGGTGAGCAGTTAAGGGGTTAAGAAATATACAGGCAAGGTTTTTTAGCCCCCTCCCCCGCCTGTAAAACTTGCCAGTGGCTACAGTGGTATGTCCCATGGGTAGGGGGGAAGGAGTGCACCAATCAGGGGTTTAATAGTTTCCCGGGCTTTCAGGGGGCCCTCCCCTGGGTATTTATAGCTGTGGTGCCTCCCTTCCCCCCTCAATCTGCCCAGGACCCGGAGTTTTGCCCTCCCTCCCTCCCTTTTTGTATCTCTGTTTGTTGTAAGTCACAGCTTGGCGGTAAGAAGACGGTGAAAGCGGGGTCAACCCGGGGTAGACCTCCACACAGGACGGTGTGGCAGCATCTCTCGGGTTGGCAAGAAGCCAATCGGTGTCTTTGTTACAGTTAAATTGTTATTTATATAAGTAATTTTATAAATAAAGCTGTGGCCGATCCCCACCCATAAAATAGTTGAATTGTTGTTGTGTCAGTTATTATTTAATTAATTATTGTAATAAGGGGGAGGGGTAGATATAGCCTGCTAGGAGCTAATTGGGTCTCAACAGTCTTGCAACAGCTGCAGGCACACTAACCACACTAATCTCCATATTATGACCCCTCTTGAATTGTGACCCTCCTTCCCCCTTCTGTGACCTCCTTGTAGACAGTGAACCCCCAGACTTTGACCCCTCCTAACACTGTGACCTCCCTCTAATTTGGACCCCCCCCACCATATGAACCCCCTAAACTTTCACATGTCCATCACTGTGACCACCCTTCATATTGCAGCCTCCCCAGATTATTACCCCTCTTGAATTGTGACCCCCCCTTCCCCCTTCCATGACCTCTTTGTAGACAGTGAACTCTCAGACTTTGACCCCTCCTAACACTGTGACCTCCCTCCAATCTATGACCTTACTTTGGAACCCCCTCCCCCATCATGTAAACCCCCTGACCATATGAACTCCCAAACCATATACTTCTCCATGGGGGTGCGATATGAGGTATAGGGGGCAGATGTTGTAGCTCAGGGGCAGATGGTGTTAAGCCCTAAATGTTCGTGACGCCAGGGCGTGTTTTACTGAGAACCACCCGAACGGTAGCACCGCTAGTCCTAGTTAGGCAGGGCAAATAAAAGTCCAAGACCAGGTTAGGGTTAACAGTAGTTTTCCTGAGGTAGACAGATGGTACAGCCTTTACAGCTAGGCCAGGATCCCAGAGAGGTGGCCAGTAACACAGGGGACCTCGCAGCTTGCTGGGACTTGCAGTGACTTTGACAGACTTTAGGACAGCCACGCTGACTATAATAGACTTGACTGAAGATAGTGACAGCAGACAGAGATGACCTGACTTACTGACTTGTGGCTGTAATTTAGGCTTGAGGCCTCCAGATGTGCTGGACACCGGTTCTGAGATGTCTGGACTGAACTTCACCTCAGCAGAAAGTGCGGTGTAAGAGCAAAAGAGGCAGATTGCAGCTCCTCCCTTCCTTATAAAGGGGGCTGAGCAAGGAGCCCATAGGCCAACTGCGGGTCACCTGGTCACCTGGTGCTCTCTGGGTAACCAAACATGTGACTTTAAAGTGTGATAACCATTATCATGTGATCAATAACCATGTGACCATATCAAAGGTCCTTCACACATAATATACAATTATACAGACTATAGGGGTACAGTGCAGGGACTCAAGCTGATAGGACTGTGAGATGATATCCCGTACTGGGACATCACACTGTGACCACCCTTCACATTGCAAGTGCCCCAGATTATGACCCCCCCTTGAATTGTAACCCCTCCCGCATTGACCCCTCCTCACACTGTGACCTCATTCTATGACCTTACCCTGCACACCCCCACATCATGTGATCCCCCTGACCATGTACTTCTCCATCACTGGGACCACCCTTCACATTGCAGCCTCCCCAGATTATGACCCCCCTAGAATAGTAACCCCTCTCACATTGACCCCTCCTCACACTTTGACCTCATTCTATGACCTTACCCTGCACACCCCCACATCATGTGATCCCCCTGACCATGTACTTCTCCATCACTGGGACCTACCTTCATATTGCAGCCTCCCCAGATTATGACCCTCCTAGAATTGTAACCCCTCCCCACTGTGACCTTCTTATAGACAGTGAACCCCTAGACATTGACCCCTCCTAACACTGTGACCTCCCTCTTTGACCTTACCCTACACACCCCGCACCATATGAACCCCCTGACCATGTACTTCTCCATTACTGTGACCACCCTTCACATTGCAGCCTCCCCAGATTATGACCCCCCTAGAATAGTAACCCCTCCCACATTGACCCCTCCTCACACTTTGACCTCACTCTATGACCTTACCCTGCACACCCCCACATCATGTGATACCCCTGACCATGTCCTTCTCCATCACTGGGACCATCCTTCACATTGCAGCCTCCCCATATTATGACCCCTCTTGAATTTTGACACCCCCTTCCCCACTGTGACCTTCTTATAGACAGTGAACCCCTAGACATTGACCCCTCCTACCACTGTGACCTCCCTCTTTGACCTTACCCTACACACCCCGCACCATATGAACCCCCTGACCATGTACTTCTCCATTACTGTGACTACCCTTCACATTGCAGCCTCCCCAGATTATGACCCCCCTAGAATAGTAACCCCTCCCACATTGACCCCTCCTCACACTTTGACCTCACTCTATGACCTTACCCTGCACACCCCCACATCATGTGATCCCCCTGACCATGTACTTCTCCATTACTGGGACCACCCTTCACATTGCAGCCTCCCCATATTATGACCCCTCTTGAATTTTGACACCCCCTTCCCCACTGTGACCTTCTTATAGACAGTGACCCCTCCTAACACTGTGACCTCCCTCTTTGACCTTACCCTACACACCCAGCACCATATGAACCCCCTGACCATGTACTTCTCCATCACTGTGACCCCCCTTCACATTGCAGCCTCCCCCAGATTATGACCCCTCTTGAATTTGGACACCCCCCTTCCCCCCTGTGACCTTCTTATAGACAGTGACCCCTCCTATTACTGTGACCCCCTCCTGAAGCCTGGGGTGGAGGCTGCTCGGTGTGGTGGGATGCACTTGCTGTTTTATCCTCATCCTTAGAATAAAGCCTGGAGAAGGTCTGCCTATCAGGGGCCGGGGGTGTGTGGAGAGGGGGGCCGCTCCTGACCAATTCCAGGCTCAGCATCCTGACGTCAGCCCCTGGCCCTCTGCCCCCAGCTCCTCTCTATAGAGATGCTAATTGTTTGCCTCGTCCACGACTGATCCCCTCATCTTAATTCCAGGATCTGATCGGATTGAATCCCCCCAAATCTTGCTTCGCCCTCTTCCCTGCGGCCCCCTCCCCCTCTCATCCTCTCCTCAGTATAAACCCTCACACATCCCATTTCCTTCCTCCCTTTGTCTTTTCCATCCCTGATTTTTTTGTCCTCAGCTGTGGGGGAGGGATAATATGAAATGAAGGAACAGCAATAAGAGAGGCTGGGAGGACACACACCGGGGGCTCCAGCATCACCACAGCCCAGGAGACCCTCTGCATTGATGGGACTGTGAGACCCCCAACCACCCCCTCCCATTCTGCTCTTAGGATTTCTCAGTCTTAGTCTTCAGTCACTGCCTCTAGGGCCACAATGGCTGGAGGGTCTCTCCACCAGAACGATCCCTATCCCCCTGCCCAGCAGCACCAAACCCCACAGATGGAGACGGAGGCTTCGGACTCAAGGAAGAGACCCCTGGAGACCCCGACTGAGGCTTCCAGCACCAAGAGGTCCAACACAGCAGGTTAGTGAAGATACGCAGTATATATGACAAGTGTCATCACCATGATGGGGCCTTATACTGGGGACAGTGAGAGGTCACGGGAGGACCTCAGCCCTGGGGTCAGGATTAGGAGATTAATGACATTGATCTGTATATGAGACCCCCCATATGTCCCTGCAGAAGGTCCAGCACCTCCGGAGGGTCGTGTCCTCTGCTCCAGGATCCATCACAGACATTTAGCAATTTTGCTGCTGATTCTTAGAAGGATGTCAGGGACCTTGTGGCCTCCTCCATGACATCTCCGTCATTAACCCTTCCGTTGTCTACGGAGTATGGACGTATAGAGATTGCATGGCCTCCTCCATGACATCTCCGTCATTAACCCTTCCGTTGTCTACGGACTATGGACGTATAGAGATTGCATGGCCTCCTCCATGACATCTCCGTCATTAACCCTTTCTTTGCCTATGGAGTATGGACGTAAAGAGATTGCATGGCCTCCTCCATGACATCTCCGTCATTAACCCTTTCATTGCCTATGGAGTATGGACGTAAAGAGATTGCATGGCCTCCTCCATGACATCTCCGTCATTAACCCTTCCATTGTCTATGGAGTATGGACCTAAAGAGATTGCATGGCCTCCTCCATGACATCTCCGTCATTAACCCTTCCGTTGTCTACGGAGTATGGACGTATAGAGATTGTATGGGCTCCTCCATGATGTCTCCATCATTAACCCTTCCATTGTCTATGGAGTAAGGACGTACAGAGATTGTATGGCCTCCTTCATGTAATTTCCATCAATAACTCTTCCATTGTCTACGGACTATGGATGTTTAAGAATTACATGGGCTCCTCCATGACATCTCCATCATTAACCCTTCCACTGTCTACAGACTTTGGATATTCAAGGACCTTGTGGCCTCCTCCATGACGTCTCCATCATTAACCCTTCGATTGTCTGCAGGGGCCCTCAGGGATTGCATGGCCTTCTCCATGACGTCTCCATCATTAACCCTTCCATTGTCTACGGACTATGGACGTTCAGGGATTGCATGGTCTCCTCCATGACATCTCCGTCATTAACCCTTCCATTGTCTACAGAGTAAGGACGTTCAGGGATTGCATGGTCTCCTCCATGAAATGTCCATCATTAACCCTTCCATTCTTTGCAGAATAAGGACCCTCAGGGATTGCATGGCCTTCTCCATGACATCTCCATCATTAAACCTTCCATTGTCTACAGACTTTGGATATTCAGGGACCTTGTGGCCTCCTCCATGACATCTCCGTCATTGACCCTTCCATTTTCTACAGAGTAAGGACGTTCAGGGATTGCATGGTCTCCTCCATGAAATGTCCATCATTAACCCTTCCATTCTTTGCAGAATAAGGACCCTCAGGGATTGCATGGCCTTCTCCATGACATCTCCATCATTAAACTTTCCATTGTCTACGGCAGTGTTCTCCAACCAGGGTGCCTCCAGCTGTTGCAAAACTACAATTCTCAGCATGCCCGGACAGCCAAAGGCTGGAGGCACCCGGGTTGGGAAACATTGGTCTACGGACTATGGACATTTAGGGATTGCATGGCCTCCTCCAAGACATCTCCGTCATTAACCCTTCCATTGTCTACGGACTATAGACATTTAGAGATTACACAGCCTCCTTCATCACATCTCCATAATTAACCCTTCCATTGTGGAGGTTCAGGGCTTGCATGTCATCTGTAGCCTTCAATAATTCCACAACATTTCAGTTTCTTAGCATTTGTCCTTCCCTCCACCATTGGCTGATTTTTGGAGATCCCTAGAAATAACTTCATGTTTGCTGGCCTCAATGCAATGCAATAAGCGTCCAAAAATTATTTAAGGGGGTCCGAAAACAGTAATATCATATTCATCTAGGTGATGAAGCCTCATAGAGCCCCTATTTGTGTACGCAGGGCCCTGAGGGATGTGACATCATGCCGGTCCATGCACAGGATTGTGTTCACCACAAATAGCATCAATTGTTCTGCACGTAGATGGCCGCCGAGTGGAGAAGGCCCCAATAGGCAGATACTACACATCGACAGGGTTCAGGAATGAGGGGTATGGCCCAAAACCCATAACAAGAGCTTCAAACATCCCATCCCATCCTCCAATGGTTTCATAAGTGGAGAGTCGTGGAATATTAGGAGTGTAGAAAGGAGATGACAGGAGGGCAAGAAGTGAGGAGCGCCATTATATTTGGTGTGTTACCCCATATTTTTGAGGGGTCGTAGAATTGACCATTACTAGAATTGACCATTACTAGAATTGACCATTACTAGAATTGACCATTACATTGTCCTCTTGTGAAAAGACCCGATGCGACTTCATAGTCTTCGGGAGTCTGGATGAGCATTTTTTGAGATCATTCTACATGGTTCGTAAGGTTGAGAACAGACCCAGTCCAACCCATAACCCTATTGTGTTGATCCAGAAGAAGACAAAAATCCCTTATGGAGGGATTGCCAACTGCCCCATATCAGGGTGCACCAAAAAATCATCCCCTCTCCAGAAAGTACATCGGTTTGTAGACGACGTTTTTTAGATAGATTTGGAAGATGAGACACAAACATTGACGCACATAATGACGCCGGTCACTCATCCAGAATCCCACCCCTTAACTCTTCCACCTTGGAGAAGACACATTAAGGAGCACAGATGCTGTCGGCGACTTCTTTCAGGCCCCGGTCATAAGGATCTGTCCCTTATTGCAGATATTTTTGGGTGGAATGTTGCGGTGTCTGGCCGAAAAGAAATGATTAACCAGCTCGAAAGCGTTGGGACCAGATAAAGCAGCCTTCCAAGGGTTATGGCAGTGGTCTTCAAACTGTGGACCTCCAGATGTTGCAAGAGTACAACTCCCAGCAGGCCCGTACACATGTTAACACATGTTCACACGTCTCCAATCTGTCTACCTCCAGATGTTGCAAAACTACAACTCTCAGCATGCCTGGACAGCCGTTGGCTGTCCGGGCATGCTGGGAGTTGTTGTTCTGCAACAGCTGGAGGCACATTGGTTGGGAAATACTGGGTTATGGCATCCTTTATACCCTTTATTCAATGAGTCTTTCCCCAGTTCTCTGTAAGGTTGAGAAGATCAATGGCCTGTGTGGGCTCCAGGACGATCCTTTTTGGGGTTGCCGTTGGCTGTCCGAGCTTGCTGGGAGTTGTAGTTTTGAAAAAAACTGGAGGAACACTGGTTGGGAAATACTGATTTATGGCATCTTTTATACCTTTATTCACCGAATCTTGGATTTTCCCCAGTTCTCTGTAAAGTTGAGAAGACCAATGGCCTGTGCGGGCCCCGGGCCGGTCCTTATGGGGTTGCTGTTGGCAGTCTGAGTGTGCTGCCTATGAACCTTATCATGTATAATAATAATAATGTATACAATCAATAATGACCTATAAGATATGTTCAGGACGATGCTGGTGACATTTATGTCCTTGTTATGTGAGACCATTGAGCTGAATATGTAATATGTGCAGAAGGAATGGAAAGTCATCCAGGATTAGAAAAAACAGAGGTGACTTCTTAAAAAAATAAAAAAAAACAGCGCCACACCTGTCCTCAGGTTGTGTGTGGTATTGCAGCTCCGTTCCATTTATGTCAATGGAGCCAAGATGTAATACCACACACGGCCTGAGGTCAGGTGTGGTGCTGTATTTGGAAGAAATGTTTTTCAATTCCTGGATAACCCCATGTAAGAGTAATTGTCAATTTATTCAGGGACGCCGAACAATGCTGACATCAAGACAATTTGATATGACAAAAGGTGATGTCGTTCTTCCATTAGGCTACAGAGGGCGCAAGAGGAAGAGGGAAAGGCTGAGTAGGCAGCTGCATTGGGCACCATTGAGTTTGGAAGGCAAAATGTATAGAAAAGGAAAATTAAATATGGTATGACATAGATGTAAGATAGATAGATAGATATGAGATAGATAGATGGATAGATATGAGATAGATAGATATGAGATAGATAGATATGAGATAGATAGATGGATAGATATGAGATAGATAGATATGAGATAGATAGATAGATAGATATGAGATAGATAGATATGAGATAGATAGATATGAGATAGATAGATAGATATGAGATAGATAGATATGAGATAGATAGATAGATATTAGATAGATAGATATTAGATAGATATGAGATAGATAGATAGATATGTGATAGATATTAGATAGATAGATAGATATATATGAGATAGATAGATATGAGATAGATAGATAGATAGATAGATATTAGATAGATAGATATGTGATAGATAGATATTAGATAGATAGATATGTGATAGATAGATATGAGATAGATAGATATGTGATAGATAGATATGAGATATAGATAGATATGAGATAGATAGATATGAAATATATATGAGATAGATAGATAGATAAGCGGAGAGCAGTGATTGTCAATATAAGACTGATCATGGGGGGATGGGCTCCATTTGACATTCGCCATTCTCTGCCTTGGATACAAAGAGATCTTGTCCCTCCTCCTCCGGTGGTGACGTTGTTTTGTTGTTTTCTCGGGGTGGGGGTTGTGGGGGTTATTTGTTTCCTTATAATGACAGAGAGGAGGGCGCTGTTGTTTCTTTACATCAATGAGATCAATACCCAGCTGTCTATAAGATCAGGCCAACCCTAACCCCCACCCTAATCCTAGGCCGTCATCACCTCTACACCCTAGAGTATTATTGCTGCAGGCCCGTGGCGGTGCACACCAGCGACCCATTCACTTCACTGGAGCCTTCCTGAGAGTAGATGTATGTGCGGGAAGTGTCTTGTATGTCCATGTAAATCAGTGGTCTCAAACTGTGGCTCTCCAGATGTTACTGTCCGGGCATGCTGGGAGTTGAAGTTTTGCAACATCTGGAGGGCCACAGTTTGTGACCACTGATGTATATGGACATGCCAACGTGCCCCATGGTATACGCCACCACTTTTTTGACAAGATGCAGATGTATACCCCGGACGTACAGCAATGACACTGGGTCCTGGCAAGGCCCAGTATTAACCCTATAAGCACAATAATGATGCTGATTCCCTAAACCCAGTATTAACCCTTACTCCAAACCTCAGTATTAATTTTGTCCTCATAACCCCAATATTATTCCTGTCCCCAGTCCAGATGTCAATCCAAAAACTAACTATAACCCTATTCCTAAGCCCATATGGCCATGACCAATATTTTTACCACCATAGACAATTTTCCCCTATAAAAGGTATATAGAGGAGGGCAGAGCGGTCAAAAGAGTCTGGATGGGGCATTAAGAGTCTGAAAAAGAGAGAGAGAGAGGTCTGGAAGGAAAAGAGGAAGAAAACAGAGGGGTTGGGGTAGATAGAGGACTCTGGAGACAGAAGGGATTGGGGGTAGATAGAGGACTCTGGAGACAGAGGGGATTGGGGGTAGATAGAGGACTCTGGAGACAGAGGGGATTGGGGGTAGATAGAGGACTCTGGAGACAGAGGGGATTGGGGGTAGATAGAGGACTCTGGAGACAGAGGGGATTGGGGGTAGATAGAGGACTCTGGAGACAGAAGGGATTGGGGGTAGATAGAGGACTCTGGAGACAGAGGGGATTGGGGGTAGATAGAGGACTCTGGAGACAGAGGGGATTGGGGTAGATAAAGGACTCTGGAGACAGAGGGGATTGGGGGTAGATAGAGGACTCTGGAGACAGAGGGGATTGGGGGTAGATAGAGGACTCTGGAGACAGAAGGGATTGGGGGTAGATAGAGGACTCTGGAGACAGAGGGGATTGGGGGTAGATAGAGGACTCTGGAGACAGAGGGGATTGGGGGTAGATAGAGGACTCTGGAGACAGAGGGGATTGGGGGTAGATAGAGGACTCTGGAGACAGAGGGGATTGGGGGTAGATAGAAGACTCTGGAGACAGAAGGGATTGGGGGTAGATAGAGGACTCTGGAGACAGAGGGGATTGGGGGTAGATAGAGGACTCTGGAGACAGAGGGGATTGGGGTAGATAAAGGACTCTGGAGACAGAGGGGATTGGGGGTAGATAGAGGACTCTGGAGACAGAGGGGATTGGGGGTAGATAGAGGACTCTGGAGACAGAAGGGATTGGGGGTAGATAGAGGACTCTGGAGACAGAGGGGATTGGGGGTAGATAGAGGACTCTGGAGACAGAGGGGATTGGGGTAGATAAAGGACTCTGGAGACAGAGGGGATTGGGGGTAGATAGAGGACTCTGGAGGAGACAGGGGGGATTGGGGGTAGATAGAGGACTCTGGAGACAGAAGGGATTGGGGGTAGATAGAGGACTCTGGAGACAGAAGGGATTGGGGGTAGATAGAGGACTCTGGAGACAGAGGGGATTGGGGGTAGATAGAGGACTCTGGGGTAAATAGAGGACTCCGGAGGAGACAGAGGGGATTGGGGTAGATAGAGGACTCTGGAGGAGACAGAGGGTTCTGCAGGATATAGAAGGGGTATGTGATGGAAGGGCCTGTAGTGGGACAGTGGAGCAAACATATGGGTCTGGAGGGAACAACAGAGTCTGGAGAGGGACAGTGACATCTGAGGGACATGGGATCTGGAGGGGACATGGAGGTCTGGTCGGAGAGATGTTTTGAGGGGAGAAAGTTCTGGAGAGAACAGAGGGATCTAGAAATGACAGAAAGCTTTGGAGGGAAGAAGTGGTATGAAGTGGATAGAGGGGTCTGGAGGCAACAAAGGGTCCGAAAGGGAAAAAAATGTCTCGAGGCAAATGGATGGATTTGTTTTAAAGGGACAGAGAAGTGTGATGGCAGACAGAAGAGTCTAGAGATGGATAAAGGGGGTGACAGATGTGTCTGGAGAGGAGCAAGAGGAGCAGGAGAGGATGGGACAGAGATCTGGAGAGGAGAAAGGGGTCCGGAGCACTAGAGAGGGGTCTGTGAGGGGACAGAAGAGTTTGGAGGGGACAGAAAACTCTAGAGGGGAAGGAGAAGCTAATATGAGCCCAGAATGTTCAGCTCACAGATCATTGTCTGGATTCCATAAAATTGTCACCAACCCTCGTCTGAGAGCAGGTGGAACAAAACCTTGGTGAGAGGACTAAGCTTCTACAGATCAGTATGTACAAGAATAAGTAATAATAATTTATAGCACCAACAGATTCAGCAGAACCTTATAATATCAGAAATTATAATAAAAGAGTGAGGATCCTGATCACAAGAGATTACAGTCTATGACGAGTGAGGGTCCTGATCACAAGAGATTACAGTCTATGAGGAGTGAGGATCCTGATCACAAGAGATTACAGTCTATGAGGAGTGAGGGTCCTGATCACAAGAGATTACAGTCTATGAGGAGTGAGGATCCTGATCACAAGATATTACAGTCTATGAGGAGTGAGGGTCCTGATCACAAGAGATTACAGTCTATGAGGAGTGAGGGTCCTGATCACAAGAGATTACAGTCTATGAGGAGTGAGGGTCCTGATCACAAGAGATTACAGTCTATGATGAGTGAGGGTCCTGATCACAAGAGATTACAGTCTATGAGGAGTGAGGGTCCCGATCACAAGAGATTACAGTCTATGAGGAGTGAGGATCCTGATCACAAGAGATTACAGTCTATGAGGAGTGAGGATCCTGATCACAAGAGATTACAGTCTATGAGGAGTGAGGGTCCTGATTACAAGAGATTACAGTCTATGAGGAGTGAGGACCCTGATCACAAGAGATTACAGTCTATGAGAAGTGAGGGTCCTGATCACAAGAGATTACAGTCTATGAGGAGTGAGGATCCTGATCACAAGAGATTACAGTCTATGAGGAGTGAGGGTCCTGATCACAAGAGATTACAGTCTATGAGGAGTGAGGATCCTGATCACAAGAGATTACAGTCTATGAGGAGTGAGGGTCCTGATCACAAGATATTACAGTCTATGAGGAGTGAGGACCCTGATCACAAGAGATTACAGTCTATGAGGAGTGAGGGTCCTGATCACAAGAGATTACAGTCTATGAGGAGTGAGGATTCTGATCACAAGAGATTACAGTCTATGAGGAGTGAGGATTCTGATCACAAGAGATTACAGTCTATGAGGAGTGAGGGTCCTGATCACAAGAGCTTACAGTCTATGAGGAGTGAGGGTCCTGATCACAAGATATTACAGTCTATGAGGAGTGAGGATCCTGATCACAAGAGATTACAGTCTATGAGGAGTGAGGACCCTGATCACAAGAGATTACAGTCTATGAGGAGTGAGGATCCTGATCACAAGAGATTACAGTCTATGAGGAGTGAGGATCCTGATCACAAGAGCTTACAGTCTATGGGGAATGAGGGTCCTGATCACAAGAGATTACAGTCTATGAGGAGTGAGGATCCTGATCACAAGAGATTACAGTCTATGAGGAGTGAGGATCCTGATCACAAGAGATTACAGTCTATGAGGAGTGAGGGTCCTGATCACAAGAGATTACAGTCTATGAGGAGTGAGGGTCCTGATCACAAGAGATTACAGTCTATGAGGAGTGAGGGTCCTGATCACAAGAGATTACAGTCTATGAGGAGTGAGGGTCCTGATCACAAGAGATTACAGTCTATGATGAGTGAGGGTCCTGATCACAAGAGATTACAGTCTATGAGGAGTGAGGGTCCTGATCACAAGATATTACAGTCTATGAGGAGTGAGGGTCCTGATCACAAGAGATTACAGTCTATGAGGAGTGAGGGTCCTGATCACAAGAGATTACAGTCTATGAGGAGTGAGGATCCTGATCACAAGAGATTACAGTCTATGAGGAGTGAGGGTCCTGATCACAAGATATTACAGTCTATGAGGAGTGAGGATCCTGATCACAAGAGATTACAGTCTATGGGGAATGAGGGTCCTGATCACAAGAGATTACAGTCTATGAGGAGTGAGGGTCCTGATCACAAGAGATTACAGTCTATGAGGAGTGAGGATCCTGACCACAAGAGATTACAGTCTATGAGGAGTGAGGACCCTGATCACAAGAGATTACAGTCTATGAGGAGTGAGGATCCTGATCACAAGAGCTTACAGTCTATGGGGAATGAGGGTCCTGATCACAAGAGATTACAGTCTATGAGGAGTGAGGATCCTGATCACAAGAGATTACAGTCTATGAGGAGTGAGGATCCTGATCACAAGAGATTACAGTCTATGAGGAGTGAGGGTCCTGATCACAAGAGATTACAGTCTATGAGGAGTGAGGGTCCTGATCACAAGAGATTACAATCTATGATGAGTGAGGGTCCTGATCACAAGATATTACAGTCTATGAGGAGTGAGGGTCCTGATCACAAGATATTACAGTCTATGAGGAGTGAGGATCCTGATCACAAGAGATTACAGTCTATGAGGAGTGAGGGTCCTGATCACAAGAGATTACAGTCTATGAGGAGTGAGGATCCTGATCACAAGAGATTACAGTCTATGAGGAGTGAGGGTCCTGATCACAAGAGATTACAGTCTATGAGGAGTGAGGGTCCTGATCACAAGAGATTACAGTCTATGAGGAGTGAGGGTCCTGATCACAGGAGATTACAGTCTATGAGGAGTGAGGGTCCTGATCACAAGAGATTACAGTCTATGAGGAGTGAGGGTCCTGATCACAAGAGATTACAGTCTATGAGGAGTGAGGGTCCTGATCACAAGATATTACAGTCTATGAGGAGTGAGGACCCTGATCACAAGAGATTACAGTCTATGAGGAGTGAGGATCCTGATCACAAGAGATTACAGTCTATGAGGAGTGAGGATCCTGATCACAAGAGATTACAGTCTATGAGGAGTGAGGATCCTGATCACAAGAGATTACAGTCTATGAGGAGTGAGGGTCCTGATCACAAGAGATTACAGTCTATGAGGAGTGAGGGTCCTGATCACAAGAGCTTACAGTCTATGAGGAGTGAGGATCCTGATCACAAGAGATTACAGTCTATGAGGAGTGAGGGTCCTGATCACAAGAGATTACAGTCTATGAGGAGTGAGGATCCTGATCACAAGAGATTACAGTCTATGAGGAGTGAGGATCCTGATCACAAGAGATTACAGTCTATGAGGAGTGAGGGTCCTGATCACAAGAGCTTACAGTCTACGAGGAGTGAGACTAAAAACAGGGATAATAGTGTATTAAAAATGATACAAGGATTAATAACGGGAAGGCATGAAAGCTGCTCACCCTAAATTGTTGCGTACCAACATACACAACAATGGTAACACATGTAAGTGAAGACCAGTTGTCCGCTGCCCTCCGGCTCGAGTAGGTATGCAGATAGGAATGGCTTCAAATGGAACATTGGCTCATCAAGGCCCAGGAAGGACTCAAAGCACAGCCAGGTACAACGCAACAAAAGATTTAATCCCAAGATGTAACGCGTTTCACTGCGCTTGCGCAGCTTCTTCAGGCATTGATGCCTGAAGAAGCTGCGCAAGTGCAGTGAAACGCATTGCCTCATGGGATTAAATATTTTGTTACGTTTTACCTGGCTGTGCTCTGAGTCCTTCTTGCGCCTTGATGAGCCAATGTTCCATTTGAAGCCATTCCTATCTGCATATGAGTGTGGACCCTGATCACAAGAGCTTACAGTCTACGAGGAGTGAGGGAGAATCCTGATTACTTTTTATTTATACAGAAAGTAAAGATTAATTTCCAAAAAACGGGAAACCTGTCTGACCCTAAATCAGAATCCTCAATCTTCCCATCCCGAGCCCTCTATACTTCACACAGAAAAGTGATGACTTTTTTAGAAACCGTTTTACATGATGAATGTAGAGTCATGCCGCGAGGGTCTGATGGCCTCTCCAGTGCTCAGATGTGACATTGCAGAATTGTGTTGTGTTTTTCAGCAGACGACAGCGAACTCTTCCTGAAGGTGCTGATACCGAGTTATGCTGCTGGATCAATTATCGGAAAAGGAGGTCAAACGATTGTCCAGCTCCAGCGTGAGACGGGGGCCACCATCAAACTGTCCAAGTCTAAAGACTTCTACCCAGGTTAGTGCAATCTGGCCATTGCGGCCTCGCTGTAGGTTATATGCGGACATTTGTCATGGTTTGATTGATCCATGGGCACAGTATGGTAATACTAAGCAAGGCAGATTATAATGCTTCACAAGAGAATAAATAATGATGTATCAGGAGGCAGGAAGCGATCAATGAGGCAGAACTTCAATAGAAATGAAAGCTAGAGCTCCTTTGGGAACAGGTTGTCCATGGAGCAGATGTCCTTTGTAGAGGAATTATTTTTTATAAGGCATAGCCACTATGGGGATGAGCTCCTCTGAGGATGGACTCTATAAGGCAGAGACCCTCTGAGGATGGACTCTATAAGGCAGAGCTCCTCTGAGGATGGACTCTATAAGGCAGAGCTCCTCTGAGGATGGACTCTATAAGTCAGAGCTCCTCTGAGGATGGACTCTATAAGGCAGAGCTCCTCTGAGGATGGACTCTATAAGGCAGAACTCCTCTGAGGATGGATTCTATAAGGCAGAGCTCCTCTAAGGATGGACTCTATAAGGCATAGCTCCTCTAAGGATGGACTCTATAAGGCATAGCTCCTCTAAGGATGGACTCTATAAGGCAGAGCTCCTCTGAGGATGGACTCTATAAGGCAGAGCTCCTCTGAGGATGGACTCTATAAGGCATAGCTCCTCTAAGGATGGACTCTATAAGGCAGAGCTCCTATGAGGATGGACTCTATAAGGCATAGCTCCTCTGAGGATGGACTCTATAAGGCATAGCTCCTCTGAGGATGGACTCTATAAGGCATAGCTTCTCTGAGGATGGACTCATAAGGCAGAGACCCTCTGAGGATGGACTCTATAAGGCATAGCTCCTCTAAGGATGGACTCTATAAGGCATAGACACTATGGATTCTATAAGACTGAGCTGCTATGGGGATGGACTCCAAGTTGGAGAGCTCTTCTGAGGATGGACTATAAGGCAGAGCTTCTATATGGAGGGGTTGTCTCTGAGGCAGAGCTCCTATAGGCTGTATAAGGCAGAGCTCCTATGGGCTGTATAAGGCAGAGCTCCTATGTGGATGGGCTCAAAGTCCAGTTTTCTATATGGTTATGGTAGGTAAGAAAATAGGGAAGTTTAGGAAGGGTCATGTTTTGTAACTTGATGTATTTTCTTATATTAACATCACATACAGACTTCTGCCCAATCTATTATGGGTATATTCAAATATACTGGATACTATAACAGCTGTACAGAGTTTATAACTCCCCATAAATCAGCTCCCTCAGGATCAGTGTCTGTACCTCAACTGATCACAACTGATGCCAAGGCTGATGCAGAAATGGGCCTGTTCAACCTTTTTAATTCCAAACTCATGAATTGCTTTAACCAGGCATCATCAGTTGTCATAAAAATTTCAATAAATATCAAAAAGGATAAAGGGGTGCCCACCCCCTCAGTTCTATCATAGGAGCATAACAATCTTAAAAATGGCGGATCCTGTGCATGCCGGACACCAAAAGTACCAGATGGATCCTACTGACTCGAAATAGGTCCATCTGGCTTTTGTCATGGCGTACGGCATTTGACCAGACAATATACCTCTGCAGGCTGCACTCTTTGGTCCAGAATTTATCAGCAGCTCCTGTATTGCAGCTGCAGGTCAGATGACCCAAACTGACAGCTGTCAGTCCGGGTCATCAGAAACATGGCGGGGCCAGGACTAGCAGAGGTAAATTGGATGCATTAATAAGGCAGTATTACACCCTTGTGAAACTGACCTTATAGGGTTACTTATAATAATAATAACCATTCTTAAAGAAAGAACAAACATTTTTGATGGTTCTGTTGGATCAGTTAAAACCTGTTGGATATGTTTAGATCTGTTGGATCAGTTCAGATGTGTTGGATCAGTTCAGATTGTTGGATCAGTTTGGACCTGTTGGATCAGTTTGGATCTGTTGGATAAGTTTAAGGGTACGTTCAGACAAGCGGATTTTCCGCGCGTATTTCGCTGTGGATCCGCCGCTGAAAGACCACTGTATGCTGCCTTTACATGTGCCTGCTCGGAGAGGCAATACGCCGCTACAAGCAGACATGACGCGCGCATTCGCAGTATACTCGCACTTCCGGGCAGCTCTTGGCCTAGCTCATAGAGCAGGGGGAGCGGCCGCGATGTGTGCGAGTACACTGCGCATGCGCGGTGACTCGCACATCTCTTCAGTGGGTCTGCACAGTGCAGCTTTTTCAACAATATAGAGCAATTTTTTTCCAGTTAAATGACAGACCCTATGCCAAAAATCCCAAAGATCCCGTTGATTTGCTCGTGCCCAGAACCTAAGGGATCTACTGGTGCAATTTTATTTTGGTTGTTCTGTCCAATTGTCGGCGCATGTCTTAGCGAGAAGGACATGGTTCAAGTAATCCCTGTCCTTAGTCTGATTGTCTTCAGCAAACTACAGGCTTTCTTGTGCTTCATCTTTAGAAGAGGCTTCCTTCTGGGACGACAGTTTGATACAGTGTGTGGCGTATGATCTGAGTACTGACAGGCTGACCCTCTCCCCACCCCTTTAACCTCTGCAGTAATGCTGGCAGCACTCATACATCTATTTCATAAAGACAACCTTTGAATATGACACTGAGCATGTGCACTCTTCTTTGATCGACCATGGTGAGGCCTGTTCTGAGTGGAACCTTTCCTGTGAAACTGCTGTATGGTCTTGCCCACCATGCTTCAGCTCATTTTCAGGGTCAATCTTCTTATAGCCTTTGCCATCTTTATGTAGAACAACAATTCTTTTTTCCAGATCTTTAGAGAGTTCTTTGCCATAAGTTGCCATGTTAAGCTTCCAGTGACAAGTACTAGAGAGTGTGAAAGCGATATCACCAAATTTAGGACATCTGCTCCCCATTCACACCCAAGACCTTATTTACAAAATATAAGGGTTGACTAACTTATGAGAGATACTGGAATTTTGTGATTAAAGGGGTTGTGCGCTGCCCTGCAGTTCGGAGCTCCGCTCACAGCGTCCGAAAGTTCATTACTCCGAACGCTGTGTGCGGGCTTCCGTGTTCGCAGCCGCCGGGCGTGACGTCACGCCCGGCCCCTCGGGACATCACGCCTGCCCCCTCTACCAAAGTCTATGGGAAGGGGGCGTGACAGCGGTCGCGCCCCCTTCCCATAGACTTTTGTTGAGGGGGTGAACGGGCGGGCGAGACGTCACGATGGGGTGGGTGAGACGTCGCGAGGGGCCGGGCGTGACATCACGCCTGGCGGCTGCGAATATGGAAGCCCGCACACAGCGTTCGGAGTAATGAACTTCCGGACGCTATGAGCGGAGCTCCGAACTGCAGGGCAGCGCACAACCCCTTTAAAAACTGGAGTCCAAGTAACTTTCTCCATATAGTGTATGTGATAATATATAATTATATATATAATTAAATAATTATTTTGCAACGTCTTCTGGATATTTCTGTCTACATCCTACTGGGCTGTAGAAACTTGTGCATGACGTCCCGGAAGAAGATGAAATAGAAAAATATGGAAAGAGCTGGACTGTGCATAGCAGTGGTCTCCAAACTGTGGGCCTTCAGCATGCCAGAAGTTTTAGTTTTGCAACATCTGGAGGTCCACTGTTTGAAGACCACTGGTGGACAGATTAGACTGGTTTCATAAGACGTTCAAGCTTGGGTACTTGACGGTGTTGGTGATGGATTGGCTGGTGTCCCATTTATTGGATTGGAGGAGCCGACCTTTCCTCTTCCTGTTGCCCCCAGGAGCGCCCTCTCTGGTCACTGAGGATCTTACATGCTTATACTTAGTCCAGGAGTCACACAGTGGTAGATCTCACTTTACGGAGAATTATTTCCTTATATCGGGGGTGTAGCTTTGAGTTCCCTCCATAGGTTTTAGGTAAACAACCATGGAAAAGGGGAACATTTCTAAGGTGACACTGGTTATTGGGGAGGCAGCTTGGGCTTGGCTTGGTCTCCAAACTGTGGGCCTCTAGATGTTGCAAAAACTATAACTCCCAGCATGGCCAGACAGCCAACTAGGGTCCACAGATTGGAGACCACTATGCTAGGCCAAAGCTTAAATTAGAATAGGTTTCCATGGTGAGGACTCACAGCCAGTCAGGCTCAGCGAGAGACAGCAGGCCTCCATTGCCATGACAACGGTCAATAGCGAACTGTTGCCCAGTGTGTAATGGGCTGCACCTCAGTCCTTTCGGCATTTCCATGGTAACCACTGAGCCCTGGAGTCACCATGGAAACCTCTACGTTAGCCGGCACCAGGCTCAGAGATGGCGGAACAGTGGGGAGGGTGCTGTGAATCCAGTCACTGAGCCTTGTGATAAATCATCTCTTTGTCTCTATTTTTTCCGATATTTTTGCTGCTTTATTTTTCTAGGTAGATTATAAGCGGTCACTAAATCTTCCTGGAGTCTGTAACCTCCACACCGGCCGCTGGACAGGTACCTTCCCGCTCCCCGATATTATACATGAGTGGAGGGGTGCACCCCAAACCATGCACGGCATCTCATGGTCATATCACACTCTCCATAGTCACCCAAAGTGGCCGAAACTAGGGTTTAAATGGAGGGCGGGGGTCACACTGCATTACATTCAGGCAGTAGATCAGACAGCAATGACCTCCATACATCATGAACCCCGGGAAGCTGCAGAGAAGCCTCCTTCACATGGAAGTGCCATGGACCTCCATCTTACTGAAGAGCGCCCATGCACACTGAGGAAACTAAGCAAGGAATTTCCTTGCTGAACTTCCTCAGTGGATCTGCGTTGTCCAGAATTGGTGCAGAATTGTTCCACGGAAAAATGCTTTGGAAGTAATTGTCCCATTGACCAATGGGCTTTTCCAAGCGGATCCTGCCAAAAGAATAAACATGTTTTATTTTTTCAACATAGACCAATTCCAGACAACATAGTCCAATTCCAGAGCTGCAGAATCCTAATGAAAACAATGGGAGGCTGCTGCTCTGCTCAGAATTTCCACATTGAAAAAATTATTATTATTATAATTTTTTTTTTTTTTTAATATTCGGTCATTATATGTATATATTTTAAAAATAATTCAAAAATGTAGGTGGACGCTTCCACTTCTGTAGAGATCACTTTTCATCTCAATATCAGGAGGCAGGGTCATAAGGCAGCCATCTTATCGTGAGAGAGTGATGTTACAAGGCTCACCGCCTCCTTCTCCATGCATAGGGGACAGAGATTCTACAACACTCTACTACAGACGTCAGTAGGTTATATGGATTGATCCTTTCCTTCCCCTCCCTGCACAGTGACCTCTGTATATGTCATAGATCAGTCTTCAACCTGCGCACCTCCAGATGTTGCTAAACTACAACTCCCAGCATGCCCGGACAGCCAACAGTGACCTCTGTACATGGCACAGAACATGCCCTCTACAATTGGTCAATAGGTGATGATACAGCTCTCCTCCTGCCCTTTCCTTTCTGAGAGCATGCCCACAACATTCTATTACAATAGAAGTCAGTAGGTGATAGGGACTGTTCACTCTCTCTCCTCTCTGCACAGGGACCTCTGTACATGACACAGAACATACCCTCCACAATTGATGATATAAATATGTGATGGACACAGCTTTCCTCCTCCCCTTTCCTGTACACTGACCTCTGTTCAGGTCTCAGAGCATGCCCACAATACTCTCCCATAGAAGTCAGTAGGTGATAAGAACTGCTCTCTTCCTTTCCTTCCCTGTACAGTTATCTTTTTCCATGTCACATAGCATGCCCACAATACTCTCCCATAGAAGTCAGTAGGTGATAAGAACTGCTCTCTTCCTTTCCCTCCCTGTACAGTTACCTTTTTCCATGTCAAATAGCATGCCCACAATACTCTCCCATAGAAGTCAGTAGGTGATAAGAACTGCTCACTTCCTTTCCCTCCCTGTACAGTTACCTTTTTCCATGTCACATAGCATGCCCACAATACTCTCCCATAGAAGTCAGTAGGTGATAAGAACTGCTCACGTCCTTTACCTCCCTGCACAGTTACTGTCACGATCCCGGCTGGTAGGAGGTGGATCCTCTGTGCCAGAGAGGGATTGGCGAGGACCGTGCTAGTGGACCGGTTCTAAGTCACTACAGGTTTTCACCAGAGCCCGCCGCAAAGCGGGATGGTCTTGCTGCGGCGGTAGTGACCAGGTCGTATCCACTAGCAACGGCTCAACCTCTCTGACTGCTGAAGATAGGCGCGGTACAAGGGAGTAGGCAGAAGCAAGGTCGGACGTAGCAGAAGGTCGGGGGCAGGCGGCAAGGATCGTAGTCAGGGGCAACGGCAGGAGGTCAGGAACACGGACTAGGAACAGACAAGGGAACGCTTTCACTAGGCACAAGTGCAACAAGATCCGGCAAGGGAGTGCAGGGGAAGTGAGGTGATATAGGGAAGTGCACAGGTGGGAGCCAATTAAGCTAATTGGGAAGATTGGACCAGGCACCATCATTGGTGCACTGGCCCTTTAAATCGCAGAGACCCGGCGCGCGCGCGCCCTAGGGAGCGGGGCCGCGCGCGCCGGGACAGGACCGAGGGAGAGCGAGTCAGGTACGGGGGCCGGGGTGCGCATCGCGAGCGGGCGCTATCCGCATCGCGAATCGCATCCCGGCTGAAGGCGGACCCGCAGCGCACCCGGTCAGTGGATCTGACCGGGGCGCTGCAACAACGAAGATGAGGCGAGCGCTCCGGGGAGGAACGGGGACCCGGAGCGCTCGGCGTAACAGTACCCCCCCCCTTGGGTCTCCCCCTCTTCTTGGGGCCAAAGAACCTGAGGAAAAAAAACTCAATTTTTCCGTGATGAGGTCCGATGCAAATTAGGAGGGGTTCTGTGTGGAAACGTACGAGACAGTCCAATCTTTTATTGTAAAAACAATAGATGTAGAGGGGTCTGGCGAGACTGGTCACAGGAACGTAGAACCTGTTGATGAGAGAGGCCAAAAAAAATTTTCCTGCAGATCCGGAATCCAAGAAGAGCATAGTAGAGAAGGAGAAGGTAGAGGCAGATATCCGCACAGGCACAGTAAGGCGTGGAGAAGCAGAGTTGACATCAAGAACTGTGTCACCTTTGTGCGGAGTCAGCGTACGTCTTTCCAGGCGGGGAGGACGGATAGGACAATCCTTCAGGAAGTGTTCGGTACCGGCATAGTACAGGCAAAGATTCTCCATGCGGCGTCGTGTCCTCTCTTGAGGTGTCAAGCGAGACCGGTCAACTTGCATAGCCTCCACGGCGGGAGGCACAGGAACGGTTTGCAGAGGACCAGAGGAGAGAGGAGCCGGGGAGAAAAAACGCCTCGTGCGAACAAAGTCCATATCCAGGCGGAGCTCCAGACGCCATCCGGAAAAACGCATGTCAATGCGAGTGGCAAGATGAATGAGTTCATGCAGGTTAGCAGGAGTCTCTCGTGCGGCCAGAACATCTATAATGTTGCTGGATAGGCCTTTTTTAAAGGTCGCGCAGAGAGCCTCACTATTCCAGGACAACTCGGAAGCAAGAGCACGGAACTGAATGGCGTACTCGCCAACGGAAGAAACACCCTGAGCCAGGTTCAGCAGGGCAGTCTCGGCAGAAGAAGCTCGGGCAGGCTCCTCGAAGACACCACGGACCTCAGCGAAGAAGGACTGGACTGTGGCTGTGGCAGGATCATTGCGGTCCCAGAGTGGTGTGGCCCCAGACAAGGCCTTTCCAGAAAGGAGACCACGGCAGAGTCTAGAGTCCTCATCAAATTTGTCCGGCAGAGACAAGCAGGGGTTAGGAGCGGCCGGTTGCTGCGGAGGAGTTGCAGGAGCCGGCGGAGGAGATGGTTGTTGCAGTTGCAGCTGCTGTAACTGTGACTCCAGTTGCTGTGTCACGGTGGACAAGTATGCCAGCTGGTGATTTTGTTGGGTGATCATCGTGGAAATGTCGGCAAGACTTGACAGCGGCACCTCAGCGGAATCCATGGCCGGACGCTGCGGAGGAGTTGCAGGAGACGGCGGAGGAGATGGTTGTTGCAGTTGCAGCTGCAGTGTCAGTGGCAGCAGCTGCTGTAACTGTGAGTTCAGTTGCTGTTCCACGGAGGACAAGTATGCCAGCTGGTGATTTTGTTGGGTGATCATCGTGAAAATGTCGGCAAGACTTGACAGCGGCACCTCAGCGGAATCCATGGCCGGATCTACTGTCACGATCCCGGCTGGTAGGAGGTGGATCCTCTGTGCCAGAGAGGGATTGGCGAGGACCGTGCTAGTGGACCGGTTCTAAGTCACTACAGGTTTTCACCAGAGCCCGCCGCAAAGCGGGATGGTCTTGCTGCGGCGGTAGTGACCAGGTCGTATCCACTAGCAACGGCTCAACCTCTCTGACTGCTGAAGATAGGCGCGGTACAAGGGAGTAGGCAGAAGCAAGGTCGGACGTAGCAGAAGGTCGGGGGCAGGCGGCAAGGATCGTAGTCAGGGGCAACGGCAGGAGGTCAGGAACACGGACTAGGAACAGACAAGGGAACGCTTTCACTAGGCACAAGTGCAACAAGATCCGGCAAGGGAGTGCAGGGGAAGTGAGGTGATATAGGGAAGTGCACAGGTGGGAGCCAATTAAGCTAATTGGGAAGATTGGACCAGGCACCATCATTGGTGCACTGGCCCTTTAAATCGCAGAGACCCGGCGCGCGCGCGCCCTAGGGAGCGGGGCCGCGCGCGCCGGGACAGGACCGAGGGAGAGCGAGTCAGGTACGGGGGCCGGGGTGCGCATCGCGAGCGGGCGCTATCCGCATCGCGAATCGCATCCCGGCTGAAGGCGGACCCGCAGCGCACCCGGTCAGTGGATCTGACCGGGGCGCTGCAACAACGAAGATGAGGCGAGCGCTCCGGGGAGGAACGGGGACCCGGAGCGCTCGGCGTAACAGTTACCTTGGTTCATGTCACAGAGCATGCCCTCTACCATTGGTTAATTGGTTGATGTTAATAGATGATGGACAAAGCTCTTCTACTCTCCCTCCTCTGTTCAGGTCACAGAGCATGCCCACAACATGTCCAGTAAATAACATAAAACTCTACAATCAGAACACATTAGAAATAAAGAATAAGTGATAGGTGATCCACGTATATAAATGTTGATGTGGTTTCTGACATATCTGCTTATGTGTTGTCAGCTCCATGGGGGGGGGGGGGGAGATTCGTCAAGACCTGTGTTGAGAAAAAGTTGACCAGTCGCCCATAGCAACCAATCAGGTTTCTTCTTTCATTTTTCAGGGGCCTTTTCAAAAATAAAAGAAGCAATTTGATTGGTCGCTATGGGCGACTGGAAAACTTTTCCTCTGCATGGGTTTTGATCTATCTTTCCCATTGTCTCATGGAATTCTTACGTTATAGTGTCAGGATTAATGAGGGTTAGTGACTTTGGTAATGATATTATTAGGGTAAAAGGGGTACTCTGCCCTAAGACATCTTATTCCCTATCAAAAGGGACGCCCCTTACATTCATGTCTATGGGAGGAGGCATGATGGCTATGTACTATCTGTCACACCCCTCCCATAGACATGAATGGAGGGGTGTGGGGTGACATCACAAACATGAAAGCCCAAGGCTTCTTTGTTCGTGAATGCTGCAGCTCCAGCCTGGAGATCACGGGGGCGTCCCAGTGACCGGACCCCCACAACCAGACATGTTATCCCCTATCCTTTGGATAGGGGATAACATGTCTGGGGCGGAGTACCCCTTTAAAGGACAATACAAGGTTACGTGACATCACAAGGGTTAATGACCTCATCAGGGACAGTGACACCACTATGATTATTAATATCACTGCATAGGGACATTATCAAGGTTAGTATATAAAGCGTGTGATGGTGGTAAGGGATATCATCACTAGTCCTGATGATGTCACATACTATGTTAGTTATGCTAATGACATCATAATCTCTAACTTCTATTGAGTGGCATCATCAGGGTACCCGACATTATGCCAATGTAAATTACATAATCTGCAAAACTAACATTGCCAGAATAAGTGACATCACTACTTCATAGGACACGTGCCTGTGCAGTGTGCCCCCTGGATTGGTCATTGCTGTGTCACATGATGCATTTCTGATTATCTGTAATATCATGGTAATAAAACCTTCCATCCGTGTCCGTGAGTCATCAACCGTGACCTCTGAGGGCCGTGATGTCATGGAGGCATTTATTACATTGGTGGGACGGGAGGCCAGAGCTGCCCACTAACTCTCTCCATCAGACGCACACCAGTCTCTGCTGCCTGAGGCGGGAAGTGGTGCCCCCCTCCAGACCACAAACTGCAGGAATAAACAACATATCTGAGAAAGTACTACTACTGAGGGGCCTTCTGCTATCCTCCCAGTCTACTATCCTCCCTCCTCTGCTATCCTCCCAGTCTACTATCCTACCTCCTCTGCTATCCTCCCAGTCTACTATCCTCCCTCCTCTGCTATCCTCCCAGTCTACTATCTTACCTCCTCTGCTATCCTCCCAGTCTACTATCCTCCCTCCTTTGCTATCCTCCCAGTCTACTATCCTACCTCCTCTGCTATCCTGCCAGTCTACTATCCTACCTCCTCTGCTATCCTCCCAGTCTACTATCCTACCTCCTCTGCTATCCTCCCAGTCTACTGTCCTACCTCCTCTGCTATCCTCCCAGTCTACTATCCTACCTCCTCTGCTATCCTCCCAGTCTACTATCCTACCCCCTCTGCTATCCTCCCAGTCTACTATCCTACCTCCTCTGCTATCCTCCCAGTCTACTATCCTACCTCCTCTGCTATCCTCCCAGTCTACTATCTTACCTCCTCTGCTATCCTCCCAGTCTACTATCCTCCCTCCTCTGCTATCCTCCCAGTCTACTATCCTACCTCCTCTGCTATCCTCCCAGTCTACTATCCTCCCTTCTCTGCTATCCTACCTCCTCTGCTATCCTCCCAGTCTACTATCCTCCCTCCTCTGCTATCCTCCCAGTCTACTATCCTACCTCCTCTGCTATCCTCCCAGTCTACTATCCTCCCTTCTCTGCTATCCTACCTCCTCTGCTATCCTCCCAGTCTACTATCCTCCCTCCTCTGCTATCCTCCCAGTCTACTATCCTACCTCCTCTGCTATCCTCCCAGTCTACTATCCTACCTCCTCTGCTATCCTCCCAGTCTACTATCCTACCTCCTCTGCTATCCTCCCAGTCTACTATCCTACCTTCTCTGCTATCCTCCCAGTCTACTATCCTACCTCCTCTGCTATCCTCCCAGTCTACTATCCTACCTCCTCTGCTATCCTCCCAGTCTACTATCCTACCTCCTCTGCTATCCTCCCAGTCTACTATCCTACCTCCTCTTTTATCCTCCCAGTCTACTATCCTACCTCCTCTGCTATCCTCCCAGTCTACTATCCTCCCTCCTCTGCTATCCTCCCAGTCTACTATCCTCCCTCCTCTGCTATCCTCCCAGTCTACTATCCTCCCTCCTCTTCTATCCTCCCAGTCTACTATCCTGCCTCCTCTGCTATCCTCCCAGTCTACTATCCTCCCTCCTTTGCTATCCTCCCAGTCTACTATCCTCCCTCCTCTGCTATCCTGCCAGTCTACTATCCTACCTCCTCTGCTATCCTCCCAGTCTACTATCCTACCTCCTCTGCTATCCTCCCAGTCTTATATCCTACCTCCTCTGCTATCCTCCCAGTCTACTATCTTACCTCCTCTGCTATCCTCCCAGTCTACTATCCTCCCTCCTCTGCTATCCTCCCAGTCTACTATCCTACCTCCTCTGCTATCCTCCCAGTCTACTATCCTCCCTTCTCTGCTATCCTACCTCCTCTGCTATCCTCCCAGTCTACTATCCTCCCTCCTCTGCTATCCTCCCAGTCTACTATCCTACCTCCTCTGCTATCCTCCCAGTCTACTATCCTCCCTTCTCTGCTATCCTACCTCCTCTGCTATCCTCCCAGTCTACTATCCTCCCTCCTCTGCTATCCTCCCAGTCTACTATCCTACCTCCTCTGCTATCCTCCCAGTCTACTATCCTACCTCCTCTGCTATCCTCCCAGTCTACTATCCTACCTCCTCTGCTATCCTCCCAGTCTACTATCCTACCTTCTCTGCTATCCTCCCAGTCTACTATCCTACCTCCTCTGCTATACTCCCAGTCTACTATCCTACCTCCTCTGCTATCCTCCCAGTCTACTATCCTACCTCCTCTGCTATCCTCCCAGTCTACTATCCTACCTCCTCTGCTATCCTCCCAGTCTACTATCGTCCCTCCTCTGCTATCCTCCCAGTCTACTATCTTACCTCCTCTGCTATCCTCCCAGTCTACTATCCTCCCTCCTCTGCTATCCTCCCAGTCTACTATCCTACCTCCTCTGCTATCCTACCTCCTCTGCTATCCTCCCAGTCTACTATCCTCCCATCTCTGCTATCCTCCCAGTCTACTATCCTACCTCCTCTTCTATCCTCCCAGTCTACTATCCTACCTCCTCTACTATCCTCCCAGTCTACTATCCTCCCTCCTCTGCTATCCTCCCAGTCTACTATCCTCCCTCCTCTGCTATCCTCCCAGTCTACTATCCTCCCTCCTCTTCTATCCTCCCAGTCTACTATCCTGCCTCCTCTGCTATCCTCCCAGTCTACTATCCTCCCTCCTTTGCTATCCTCCCAGTCTACTACCCTCCCTCCTCTGCTATCCTGCCAGTCTACTATCCTACCTCCTCTGCTATCCTCCCAGTCTACTATCCTACCTCCTCTGCTATCCTCCCAGTCTACTGTCCTACCTCCTCTGCTATCCTCCCAGTCTACTATCCTACCTCCTCTGCTATCCTCCCAGTCTACTAACCTACCCCCTCTGCTATCCTCCCAGTCTACTATCCTACCTCCTCTGCTATCCTCCCAGTCTACTATCCTACCTCCTCTGCTATCCTCCCAGTCTACTATCCTACCTCATCTGCTATCCTTCCTCCTCTGCTATCCTCTCTCTCTGCTATCCTCCTTCCTCTGCTATCCTCCAAGTCTACTATCCCCCACCTCTGCTATCCTCCCAGTCTGCTATCCTACCTCCTCTGCTATCCTCCCTCCTCTGCTATCCTCTCTCTCTGCTATCCTCCTTCCTCTGCTATCCTCCAAGTCTACTATCCCCCACCTCTGCTATCCTCCCAGTCTACTATCCCCCACCTCTGCTATGCTCTCTTTACTACCCTCTGCTATCCTCCATTCTTTGTTATCCTTCCTCATCTGCTATACCTCTCCTCTGTTATTCTCAGTTTCTGTTATCCCCCCTCTGCGATCCCTCCTCCTCTGCTATCCTCTCTCTCTACTATCCTCTCTCCTCTGCTATACGCTCTCTCTAAAATCTTCCCTTTCTACTATCCTCCTCCTCTGCTCTCTCTGCTTTTCTCTCTCTCTACTATTCTCCCTCTCTGCTATCCCCCCTCCTCTGATATCATCCATGCTCTGCTCTCCTCCCTCCCCTGCTCTCCACCTTCCTCTGCTCTCCTCCTTCCTCTGCTATCCTTCCTCCTCTGCTATCCTCCCTCCTCTACTATCCTCCCTCCTCTGCTATCCTCCCTCCCCTGCTCTCCCCCCTCCTCTCCTCCCTCCCCTGCTCTCCTCCCTCCTCTGCTCTCCTGCCTCCACTGGTATCCACCCTGCTCTGCTACCCACCCTCTTCTGCTATCCTTCTTCCTCTGCTCTCCTCACTCCTCTCCACCCTCCTCTGCTCTTCTCCCTCATTTGCTCTCCTCCCTCCACCCTCCTCTGATCTCCTCCCTCATCTGCTCTCCTCCCTCCACCCTCCTCTGCTCTCCTGCCTCCACTGCTCTCCTCTATCCTCTGCTCTCCTCCCTCCCCTGCTCTTCACCCTCCTCTCCTCTCCTCCCTCCCCTGCTCTTCACCCTCCTCTCCTCCCTCCCCTGCTCTTCACCCTCCTCTCCTCTCCTCCCTCCTCTGCTCTCCTCCCTCCTCTGCTCTCCACCCTCCTCTCCTCCCTCCCCTGCTCTCCTCAGTGCTAAGCAATGACCAAGAGAAGCAGAAATCTTTGCAGGAACCATGTCTGGGTGGTTGGAATGTGGGTAGAAGAGCCCAGGACGGTGGCTATCCTCTGGGCAGGCTTTTGATGGAGAGTAGTCTGATGGGTGGCTGCTGATCTTCTGAACATTTCTCATGTGTTTCCTGTTATTCACTTTTCTGTTATGTATCACAGGAACAACGGAGCGCGTGTGTCTGGTGCAGGGGACGGCAGAGGCGCTGCTGTCTGTACAGGACTTCATAGCCGATAAGGTGCGGGAGGTGCCACAAGGAGCAAACAAGACTGACCTGGGGGTACTCATCCCCACCCAAAACAACGTCAGTGCCGAGCGGGCCAAGCAGGTATGTGCCACCTCAAGCACTGCACTGTGCTCATAAAGGGTACACTGCCCTTCACAGGACCCTGACCCTATCCCTGCACAATAGTGACTCCATCTCTGCACAATAGTGATAACCCTGACCCTATCCCTGCACAATAGTAATCCCATCCCTGCCCAAAATGTACAATCCTGACCCTATCCCTGCATAATAGTGATCACCCTGACCCTATACCTGCACAATAGTGATCACCCTGACCCTATCCCTGCACAATAGTGACCCCATCTTTGCACAATAGTGATCACCCTCACCCTATCCCTGCACAATAGTGACCCCATCTCTGCACAATAGTGATCACCCTGACCCTATCCCTGCACAATAGTGATCACCCTGACCCTATCCCTGCACAATAGTGACCCCATCTCTGCACAATAGTGATCACCCTGACCCTATCCCTGCACAATAGTGATCACCCTGACCCTATCCCTGCACAATAGTGATACCATCTCTGCACAGTAGTGAACACCCTGACCCTATCCCTGCACAATAGTAATCCCATCCCTGACCCTATCCCTGCACGATAGTAATCCCATCTCTGCACAATAGTGATCACCCTGACCCTATCCCTGCACAATAGTAATCCCATCCCTGACCCTATCCCTGCACGATAGTAATCCCATCTCTGCACAATAGTGATCACCCTGACCCTATCCCTGCACAATAGTGACCCCATCTCTGCACAATAGTGATCACCCTGACCCTATCCCTGCACAATAGTAATCCCATCCCTGACCCTATCCCTGCACGATAGTAATCCCATCTCTGCACAATAGTGATCATCCTGACCCTATCCCTGCACAATAGTGATACCATCTCTGCACAGTAGTGAACACCCTGACCCTATCCCTGCACAATAGTAATCCCATCCCTGACCCTATCCCTGCACGATAGTAATCCCATCTCTGCACAATAGTGATCACCCTGACCCCATCTCTGCACAATAGTGATCACCCTGACCCTATCCCTGCACAATAGTAATCCCATCCCTGCCCAAAATTTACAATCCTGACCCTATCCCTGCATAAAACTGATAGTCCTAACCCTATCCCTGCACAATAGTGTCCCTATCTCTGCACAATAGTGATCACCCTGACCCTATCCCTGCACAATAGTAATCCCATCCCTGGCCAAAATTTACAATCCTGACCCTATCCCTGCATAATACTGATAGTCCTAACCCTATCCCTGCACAATAGTGATCACCGTGACCCTATCCCTGCACGATAGTAATCCCATCTCTGCACAATATTGATCACCCTGACCCTATCCCTGCACAATAATGATACCATCTCTGCACAGTAGTGAACACCCTGACCCTATCCCTGCACAATAGTGACCCCATCTCTGCACAATAGTGATCACCCTGATCCTATCCCTGCACAATAGTGATACCATCTCTGCACAGTAGTGAACACCCTGACCCTATCCCTGCACAATAGTGACCCCATCTCTGCACAATAGTGATCACCCTGATCCTATCCCTGCACAATAGTGACCCTCATCTCTGCACAATAGTGATCACCCTGACCCTATCCCTGCACAATAGTAATCCCATCCCTCACCAAAATTTACAATCCTGACCCTATCCCTGCACAATGGTGATCCCGTCCCTGTTCCCAATATTTACAATCCAGACCCTATCCCTGCACAATAGTGATCACTCCTTATCTACTCTGCCAAATATTTACAGCCCTGACCTGATTCCTGCCTAATAGTGATCACCCTGTTCCCCTCCCTGCCCCATAGGGATCACTATAAGCCTTGCCCAATATTTAGTGTTCTGACCCCATCACTGTCTAATATTTACAACCCTGACACCATAAATGCCCAATATTACTACAACGATCCTTTCCCTGCCCAATATTTGTAAATATAATCCCTGCCCAATATTTACCAACCAGACCTGATTCCTACCCTGAACTGATCCCTGACCAATATTTATCACAGTGACCCACCCAATGCCCAAAATATACCCCAGTGACACCATTTCTGCCCGGTATTTACCTCCGTAATCCCACCCCTTCCCAATATTTACCACAGTGACCCCCATCCTTGCCCAATATTTTCCATAGTGACCCCATCCCTTCCCAATATTTACCTCCGTAACCCCACCCCTTCCCAACATTTACCTCCGTAACCCCACCCCTTCCCAATATTTACCACAGTGACCCCATCCTTGCCCAATATTTACCATACTGACCCCTTCCCTTCCCAATATTTACCACAGTGACTCCACCCCTGCCCAATATTTACCACAGTGACCCCACCCCTGCCCAATATTTACCACAGTGACTCCACCCCTGCCCAATATTTACCACAGTGACCCCACCCCTACTCAATATTTACCACAGTGACCCCATCCCTGCCCAATATTTACCATAGTGACCCCACCCCTGCCCAATATTTACCACAGTGACCCCACCCCTGCCCAATATTTACCAGCCAACCGACCAGTCTAAAATATTGTTTTCATTTAATTTCCTCAGGCCAAACTGATCGTCCCCAACACAACAGCGGGTCTGATCATTGGCAAGGGCGGATCCACTGTACGCAGCATCATGGAAGAGTCAGGGGCATGGGTCCAGCTCTCCCAGAAACCTGCAGGACCAAATCTCCAGGAGCGGGTAGTGACAGTGAGTGGGGAGCCAAGTCAAGTTCAGTGCGCCATAAGAAGCATCATACACAAAGCACGAGAGGACCCCCCTCAGGGCACAGCCTATCTCAACATCAGCTACATCAACTCCCAGGGTCCTGTGGCCAACTCCAACCCTACAGGATCCCCCTATGCCGGAGGGTCAGCAGAACAAGCCCTTGCCCCTTTTCCTACAGCAGCGCCAGCAACTCCAGCCATCTCTGGTGGAGACCTCTTGGCCATCTCTACTGCCCTAAATACACTGGCCAGTTATGGTTACAGTACAGGCTTAGGCTATAACCCCCTGGTAGGTGGTGTCCATCCAGCGGCGGTCAGTCTTCTTGCATCCTACGCAGGGGAAGCTAGTCCGGCTCTTGGGCTTGGCGGTGGAGGAATTCTCATGGACAAGTTAGCTGCAGAAAGTGTTGCCCCTAAAGAAACACTAGAGATGGCTGTGCCAGAGACATTGGTGGGCGCCATACTGGGCAAAGGTGGAAAGACACTGGTGGAATATCAAGAGCTGACGGGAGCTCGAATCCAGATCTCAAAGAAAGGGGAGTTTGTCCCTGGAACAAGGAGCAGGAAAGTGACCATCACTGGACCACCGGGGGCGACACAAGCTGCACAGTACCTGATCGGCCAAAGGGTGGCCTATGAGCAAAACGTTCGGTCAAGCAACCCGCAAAAAGTTGGTTAAAATGCTTTCGAATATGGTGGGGAGAGAGGTCGATGAGTTTGGGGGGGAGGGGGGGAGGGTAATAGGGTCATAGAGACAAGCAGATGTCTTTTATTCATGTGGGTTCAATATGGACGGACTTGCACCTTCGGGATATTGATAAGGACTTGACAACATTGCCATAATGTCAGGAAACATAAGCTCATGGGTTCTGTTACTTGAAGGCTCCATACTTCACGGCTATAAGGTGACGTTTCAGAAAGAATAAAATTTAAAAAAAACAAATACAAAAAAAAACCCTAAAAATGTGAAGGCTCAAATTTTAAACAGGAACAAAAGCAATAACAGCAGATATTGCACTGCGGAAAGAAAAAAAAAGATGAGTCCACTCATGACCCCCCCACCCCTGGACCTGACCTCTGGATGACGCAGAAGCAAGACACACCATACGGCAGATAACATGGCGGACGCTGGACTACGTGATCATATCACATGACCCTGTGACGGGGACCGGACACTCACAGGTGGCTATCCCCTGTGTCCAACATCTCATACGTGCCAAAAACCTACCTAGAACTAGTGCCAAAACCACTGTCCAACCCTCGCCGGGCGCCCCGCACAACTCCAGACCCAGTAGTTAGAAACCCTCCCGGGGCAACGATAGAGACTGGACGACGTTATCCCTCTCGGCTGCTTCTGTGGTAACATTAAAAAGAAAAAAAAAAGGCCAAAATTGCTCTTTTTACAGCAGGTGTAGATTTTTTTTCTGGATGTGTAAAAAAATAAAAATAAAAAAAAGGGGCGGACAAAATCCTCTGTAAGTGTTAGAAATATTTCCTAATATTTGCTGCATAAACTATAAAAGATGAATTCTAGACGTGTGCGCGGTGTATGGTTTTTGGGACGTGGGCTCATGGGGGACCAGTGCGGTACTACAACTCAGAGATATGGAAACAATGATCTAAATGATTCCCAGATCCCGAAAAGGTAAATCATGGCTTCCCTCTCAGCTCAGCAACGGCAGGCTCAGGACAGCGTTTCCCAACCAGGGTGCCTCCAGCTGTTACAGAACTGAAATTTCCAGCATGCTCGGGCAGCCAAAAGCTGTCTGGGCTTGCTGGGAGTTGTAGTTTTGCCATACCTGGAGGCACACTGATTGGAAAACACTGATTTGGATGATCCTTGCTTTCCCTCAAAGGTAAATCATGGCTTCCCTCTCATCTCAGCAACAGCAGGTCAGTGTTGGAGCAGTATTTCCCAACCAGGGTGACTCTAGCTGTTGCAAAACTACTACTCCCATCATTCCCGGAAAGCCGTTGGGCTGGGATTTGTAGTTTTGCAAGAGCGGAAGGCAACCTGGTTGGGAAACAATGTTTTAGAGGATCCTCACTTTCCTTGAAAGGTAAATCATGGCTTCCCTCTTGTCTGAGCAACAGCAGGTCAGTGCTTAGGGCCACATTTCCCAACCAGGGTGCCTCCAGCTGGGCTGCCTGGGCTTGTTGGGAGTTGTTGTTTTTGCCATACCTGGAGGCTCCCTGGTTGGAAAACAGTGATTTGGATGATCCTTGCTTTACTTTAAAGCTAAATCATGGCTTCCTTTCATCTCAGCAACAGTAGGTCAGTGCTTAGGGCAGTGTTTCCCAACCAGGGTGCTTCCAGCTGTTGCAAAACTGCAACTTCCACAAGGCTGAGGCATCTCACAGTTGAGGGTTTGCTTCAATTGTGTTCAGTCAGATCAGTGTTTCCCAACCAGGAAGTTGTAGTTCTGCAACAGCCGGAGGCACCCTGGTTGAGAAACAATGATCGAGATGATCCTCACTTTCCCTAAAAGGTAAATCATGGCTTTCATCTTGTATCAGCAACAGCAGGTCATTGTCTAGCAGTGTTTCCCAACCAGGGTGCCACCAGCTGTTGCTAAACTACAACTCCCAGCATGCCCGGACAGCCGTTGGCTGTCCGGGCATGCTGGGAGTTGTAGTTTTGCAACAGCTGGAGGCATCCTGGTTGGGAAATACTGACTCATAGACACAGAGAACTGGAGCCATCTGTACATGTCCATGCCGCCCCTTTGGGTAAAGTTAAATGTAGGGTCTGTGCACACTACGGATTCCCCCCCCCCGATCCTTCTGCCATCTTGCTACTACCCCAAATTCTGTGTCTGGGCTTAAGTCCTCAGTAATGGCTACTTCCCTTCCACAGCAATCCTGCCAGTTCCCCTCCTAAAGCTGCTGCAGAACAAACTAATTTCACAGAAAACTATCGCATGGTGAAGTTGCAGCACCTGCTATTCATTTCCTGTCTGCTTCTCTGTCTGTGGTGTTGCTAAGCACAAGGCAGCATGCTGTAACCACACCTCATTCTCACCTAAATCTCTCTCTCTATATCTATCTATCTATCTATCTATCTATGTATTTGACAGGGTGGATGGTGATGTAGAGGTAATGACATAGATAAGAGGGGTGGAGCTATAGCTCCGAAACAAAATTCAGCCACACCTCCTGAGAAAGCAGATGATGTGTTGTCTTGCTAGAGAGGGAGGAGGTGGGACGCTTCTGCTGAGGCAACACCACATTGACAATAATAGGACTACACAACTTCCAGTCATGAGAGAGGGAGGAGCTGGAGATAACACAATGAGAGGACTGCACAGCTTCCTGTCAGGAAAGAGGTAGGAGTTTCTAAGACAACACCACATTGACAATGAGAGGACTGCACAACTTCCTTTACGAAGAGAGGGAGGAGCTGAGAAGCTGCTAAGACAACACCACACTGACAATAAAAGGAGTTTACAACTTCCTGTCAAGAAAGAGGGAGAAGCCTCTGAGACAACACCCCACTGACAATGAAAGGGAGTACACAACTTCCTGTCAGAAAAGATGGAGCTGGGGAGCCGCTGAGACAACAACATACTAACAATGAGAGGAGTAAACAACTTCCTGTCAGGGTTGAATAACGCAAAAACATGCTGAGCCAGTATTTGTGATAACACTATTAGTAAATTATAAGTCTTTACGTAAAAACAATGTTCTGATACCGGAATACCCCTTTAAAGGGGTATTCCAGAAAAAAACGTATATATATATATATATATATATATCATCTGACTCCAAAAAGTTAAACAGATTTGCAAATTACTTCTATTAAAAAATCTAAATCCTTTTAATAATTATCAGCTGCTGAAGCTGAGTTGTTGTTTTCTGTCTGGCAACAGTGCTCTCTGCTGACACCTCTGCTTGTCTCGGGAACTGCACAGAGTAGGAGAGGTTCGCTATGGGGATTTGCTTCTAAACTGGGCGGTTCCCGAGACAGGTGTCATCAGAGAGCACTTAGACAGAAAAGAACGACTCAACTTCAGCAGCTTATAAGTACTGAAAGGATTAAGATTTTTTAATAGAAGTAATTTACAAATCTGTTTAACTTTCTGGAGCCAGCTGATATATTAAAAAAAAGTTTTTTCCTGGAATACCCCTTTAACATATATACCTTCCACTAGGGGTCGAGTCCTGGGAAAAAAAAAGTGTGGGAACTCACCCAAGATTTCCCCTCAAAGGGCAGCTAATGGAAATGGTGTTCCTGCTGTGGAAAAAGTGCAGGAACTCAGTTCCCACATGCTCCTGTAGGACTTGAGCCCTGCTAACATAGAGTTTCACGTGCAATAGATAAAATGCCACATGCAAAAATCATGCGACTATAAGATACAAACTAGAACACTATGGTATATGGAGAGCACATAAAAAACTAAATCATTAAAAAGGACAAAAAATGCAGCTAACCCATCCGCCCAAAAAACAAATCCACATGAAAAAACATCCTCGCCAGCGTACATGGGAAAAACCTGATGCTTTGATAAGGTTGCAAACGCACATACAGTTTTTCTTAAATAATAAAAAAAAAAAAAAAACATTGCGGTTTCTTGGGATAAAAATGCTGCGGCCTCATGTGGCTAACATAGGGTTCTACAATCTACAAGCCATCGATCAGTGTTTTCCAACCAATCGGCCTTGAGCTGCCCGGACAGCCGTTTGCAACAGCTGGAGGCACTCTGGTTGGGAAACACTGACCTAGATGATCCTCACTTTTCCTAAAAGGTAATTCATGGCTTTTCTCTGATCTCAGCAACAGCAGGTTAGTGCTAAGGGCAGTGTTTCCCAAACAGAGTGCCTCCAGCTGTTGCAAAACTACAATTCCCAGCCAGCGGCTCTCCGTATGTGCTGGGAATTGTAATTTTGGAACAACTGATCTATATGATCCTCACTTTTCCCAAAAGGTAAAGCATGACTCTCTTCTCATCTCAGCAGGTAAGTGCTCAGGGCAGTGTTTCCTAACCAGCATGCTTCCAGCTATTGCAAAACTACAACTCCCAGCATGCCTGGACAGCCGTTTGCAACAGCTGGAGGCACTCTGGTTGGGAAACACTGATCTAGATGATCCTCACTTTTCCTAAAAGGTAACTCATAGCTTTTCTCTTATCTCAGCAACAGCAGGTTAGTGCTAAGGGCAGTGTTTCCCAAACAGAGTGACTCCAGCTGTTGCAAAACTACAATTCGCAGCCAGCGGCTGTCCGTACGTGCTGGGAGTTGTAGTTTTGGAACAACTGATCCATGTGATCCTCACTTTTCCCAAAAAGGTAAAGTATGGCTTTCTTCTCATCTCAGCAGCAGCAGGTAAGCGCTCAGGACAGTGTTTCCTAACCAGCGTGCTTCCAGCTATTGCAAAACTACAACTCCCAGCATGCCCGGACAGCCAACGGCTGTCCGGGCATGCTGGGAGTTGTAGTTTTGCAATAGCTGGAGGCACCCTGGTTGGGAAACACTGATCTAGATGTTATATGATATTTGGGGGAGATTTATCAAAACTTCAGAGGAATAATGGTGCAGTTTCCCATAGCAACCAATCAGATCACTTCTTTCATTTCTCAGAGGCCTTTTTAAAAATGAAAGCAGCGATCTGATTGGTTGCTATGGGCAACTGCACCTCTCTTCCTCTACACAGGTTATGATAAATCCCTTCCTGTATGTTTTTCGGGGTTTCTCCTGATGGACAGAGCGTCTTTTTAGATTGTGAGTGTGGTGCAGAAGATTGCGGTGTGTTACCTTATTAGGCGGTGTGTGCTCCCCCCCCCCAAAAAAATTTTTTTTTTAAATATATAAAAAGTATGGTGTTTTTTCTTTTTTGTTATTTTAAAGGGGTATTCCAGGAAAAACGTTTTTTTTTTTTGTATATCAACTGGCTCCAGAAAGTTAAACAGATTTGTAAATGACTTCTATTAAAAAATCTTAATCCTTTCAATAATTATCAGCTGCAGAAGTTGAGTTGCTCTTTTCTGTCTGACAACAGTGCTCTCTGCTGACATCTCTGCTTGTCTCGGGAACTGCACAGAGTAGAAGAGGTTTGCTATGGGGATTTGCTTCTACTCTGGACAGTTCCCGAGACAGACATGCAGGGATGTGGAATTTCTATCGCCCGACGCCCCGGACTAGCAGTTTTGGGCGCCGGGCAGGTGAATTGGTCCGGCCCTTAGCCCGGCTTCGGGCAAGCAGGGCCGGACCTGACAAGTGCGGCGGATCTGCAGTCTGTATGGAGCGGGCAGGAGTCGGGAGCCCGCTCCATACAGACTGCACATCCGAAGCAGAGTAGGGGAGATGAGAAGCTGTGTATGTCTCTCTCTCCCCTGCTCTGCAGACGTGCGGGGGGAGATGAGGGGGCGTGGCTTCTTGCTCTGCAGACGTGCGGGGGGAGATGAGGGGGCGTGGCTTCTTGCTCTGCAGACGTACGGGGGGGAGATGAGGGGGCGTGGCTTACTTTTCCCCGTGCAGACCTGCGTCCTCTGCCTTCACTCCCCCCAGCTGTAGCTTCGGAGAGCTGAGGGGAGGAGGCGCGTCTGCACGGGGAGATACATGCGGCGCTCTGCAGTATGTATGGAGCGGGCTCCGGACTCGTGCCCGCTCCATACTCTGCAGCCCCCGGGGGCGATCCACTATGGAGGTAGCCGGAGAACTTACCTCTGCTTCCTCCTGTCCCAGCTCTGTCATTGATAGATCCTGGCTGGACCAGGCTCTATCAATGGATCACAGAGCACACAGATTAATAGAGATCAATAGAATCTATTCATCTGTCTGAGAAATCTAATGATTCCTCATAAGTCTAATAAAGTGTAAAAAAAAAAAAAAAGTTTTAATAAAAGTTTGAAAGACACCCAGTGGTCTTCAAACTGTGCCCCTCCAGATGTTACAAAACTACAATTCCCAGCATGCCCGGACAGCCGTTGGCTGTCCGGGCATGCTGGGAGTTGTAGTTTTGCAACATCTGGAGGGCCACAGTTTGAAGACCGCTGCATTAACCCCTTCCATGTTAAAAGTTCAAATCACCCCCTTTTCCTATATAAAAACATGCAAACATAATAAAAATAAACATATTTGGTATCGCTTCGTGTGTAATTGTACAACCTATTAAAATATAACATTATGTATCCCGTACGGTAAATGTAATAAAAATACCAAACCACAGATTTGCAATTTTTATAATATCCCAGAAAAAAAAAGTTAAAAAGCGATTAAAAAGTCAGATCAATGCCAAAATGGTACCGATACAAAAAACAGATTATGGCGCAAAAAATGAGCCCTCATACAGCCTGGTATGCGGAAAAAAAATAAAGCTACAGGGGTTAAAAAATAGCAATTAAAAAAATTAGAAAAAGTTCAGAATTAGTAAAACATGACGTAAACAATACAAATCTGGTATCGTTGTAATCAGGCGCCTAAAGTAAAAAACTAACATGTTATCTGACCACAAGGTAAATGGCGCAGAAAAGAAAAACCACCAAATCTGCAAAATTATCTTTTACTATTTCAATTTCACTTCCCTAAATATATATATATTTTTTGGTTCAGAGAATACGTTATTGAAAAATTAAAAAGTATCATTATAGTAGGTAGTTATGGCTATTATAGGGCGAGGAGGAAAAAATCAGAGCGTAAAAGCGAAAATTGGTCCGGACAAGTAGATCATCATGAGGGACAAGTAGATTTTGCTCCATTTTAGTCCCGTGGACAAGTAGTTTTTTTATAAAATTTCCACACCCCTGGACATGTGTCATCAGAGAGCACTTAAAGGGGTATTCCAGGAAAAAACTTTTTTCTAAATATCAACTGGCTCCAGAAAGTTAAACAGATTTGTAAATTACTTCTATTACAAAATCTTAATCCTTTTAGTACTTATGAGCTGATGAAGTTGAGTTGTTCTTTTCTGTCTAAGTGCTCTCTGATGACACCTGTCTCGGGAACCGCCCAGTTTAGAAGCAAATCCCCATAGCAAACCTCTTCTACTGTGCAGTTCCTGAGACAAGCAGAGATGTCAGCAGAGAGCACTGTTGCCAGACAGAAAAGAACAACTCAACTTCAGCAGCTGATAATTATTGAAAGGATTAAGATTTTTTAATAGAATTCATTTACAAATCTGTTTAACTTACTGGAGTCAGTTGATATAAAAAAAAAGGTTTTTCCTGGAATACCCCTTTAAACAGAAAAGAACAACTCAACTTCATCAGCTCATAAGTACTGAAAGGATTCAGATTTTTTTATAGAAGTAATTTACAAATCTGTTTAACTTTCTGGAGCCAGTTGATATATAAAAAAATGTTTTTTTTCCTGGAAAACCACTTTAAAGCCTATAGGAAATGATGAAACGCTTGACATTTTTTTCTTCTTCTTTTTTTCACTCTTCTTTGGAGTTTTATGGCTCGCTGGCAGTTTTCAAAAAATCCCAGCGTGCTGAGACTATGGTGGTTTTTGGGGGTTAATCACGTTCGCAGGATATCCAAGCAGGACTGATTGGAAAGACAGTATACACGCCAATAAATTTGTGAGTGGATTCCGTAAAAATAATTGACAATGTCAATACTTTCTGTTGAGGCCCGAATCGGAATTTCCGCAGCATCGGATGTTTCCGCTGTGGAAATTCTTCCGTATGCACAGTGCAGCTGAACCCCATTGAAAATAATGAATTTATTAATGACTTCTAAATAAAAATCTTAATCTTTCCAGTACTTATCAGCTGCTGTAAGAGGAAGTTGTGTAGTTCTTTCCAGTCTGACCACAGTGCTCTCTGCTGACACCTCTGTCCATGTCAGGAACTGTCCAGAGCAGGAGGGGTTTGCTATGGGGATTTGTTCCTACTCTGAACAGTTCCTTATAAGGACAGAGGTGGCAGCAGAGAGCACTGTGGACAGACTGGAAAGAAATACACAACTTCCTCTGGAGCATACAGCAGCTGGAAAGATTAAGATTTTCTATATAGAAGTAATTAATAAATGTATTATTTTCAATGGGGTTCATCTGCACTGTGCACACGGAAGAATTTCCACAGTGGAAACATCCGATGCTGCGGAAATTCCGATTCGGGCCTCCGCAGAAAGAAGAGTAGGAGCAAATCCCCATAGCAAACCTATCCTGCTCTGGACAGTTCCTGACACAGTCAGAGGTGTCACCAGAGAGCACTGTGGTCAGACAGAAAAGAACTGCACAACTTCCTCTGTAGTATACAGCTGCTAATAAGTACTGGAAGGATTAAGAATTTTTAATAGAAGTAATTTACCACTGATGTGTACCCTTCACCACACCCAGGTGACATACCGACCTTTTATGAAGCTGCACTGGAATTTGCAGCAAATGGCGTAAGTGAAGGCGTTCGCAGTTGTTGGCTGCTGCACTCTTGCCGGTATCAGACCCCAGTAATGGTGACCGATAGCGAAAGGCGAATAAGGTAAAGAAACCAGTTAGCGGAGGCGCTGCACAAGAAGAAGACTTAAGCAGCAGAGGAGTATAAAACTTTTATTGGTATAATTGGGAACTACGTGTTTCGGCATACCCTAATGCCTTCCTCAGGTCCACTTATAGTTCCCAGAGGTTGATTGTGCTTAGTTCTGGGTTGCTGGTTGTGGAGGTCTTGCGTGTATGTCTGCTGCCGCGGTCTCTGAGACCGCGGCAGCAGAGATACACGCAGGCCTTCCACAACCAGGAACCCAGAACTGAGCACAAGTTGCTGGTTGTGGAAGTCCTGCGTGTATCTCTGCTGCCGCAATCTCTGAGACCGCGGCAGCAGAGATACACTCAGGACTTCCACAACCAGCAACCCAGAACTGAGCACAAGATGCTGGTTGTGGAAGTCCTGCGTGTATCTCTGCTGCCGCGGTCTCTGTAACCGCGGCAGCAGAAATACATGCAGGACTTCCACAACCAGCGACCAAGAACTGAGCACAAGTTGCTGCTTGTGGAAGTCCTGCGAGTATCTCTGCTGCCGCGGTCTCTGAGACCGCGGCAGCAGAGATACACACAGGACTTCCACAACCAGCAACCCAGAACTGAGCACAAGTTGCTGGTTGTGGAAGTCCTGCGTGTATCTCTGCTGCCACGGTCTCTAAGACTGCGGCAGCAGAGATACACACAGGACTTCCACAACCAGCAACCCAGAACTGAGCAAAAGTTGCTGGTTGTGGAAGTCCTGCATGTATCTCTGCTGCCGCAGTCTCTGAGACCGCGGCAACAGAGATACACGCAGGACTTCCACAACCAACAACCCAGAACTGAGCACAATCAACCTCTGGGAACTATGAGTGGACCTGAGGAAGGCATTAGGGTATGCCGAAACGCGCTGTCCCCAATTATACCAATAAAAGTTTTATTGTCCTGTGCTGCTCGAGTCTTCTCTTCATGACTACAATTGTGCAGTGCCTCTGCTAACCGGACTCCAGATGAGATATATATATATATATATATATATATATATATATATACAGTATATAATTTGCTGGGTCCCCTCCTATCTCATTAATGGCTCCTGTCCTTGCTCCAGGACACAGCGCTCTTCCTCCTCCGCAGGTATATGACCAGGTGTGGGCAGCATGTTTTCCCAATGTACAGTCGTGGCCAAATATTTTAGGACTGACACAAATTTTGGTTTTTAGATATTCCGATGTTTCTATGCCTACTGTACTATATTTCCAGTGTTGACCCTTTGGGGTCAGGATCGTGCCCAGGAGATGATATCCCACATGACAGGGAGAACCACAGAAGTCTTGGAGAAGAAGAAGGGTCAACACTGTAAATACTTTTACATAAATTTAATATATTTGTCATTAAAAGTTTAAAAACTTATAAAATCCATTTCAAGGAGTACTCCGGTGGCAAACTTTTTTTTTTTTTTTTTTAAATCAACTGGTGCCAGAAAGTTAAACAGATTTGCAATTTACTTCTATTAAAAAATCTTAATCCTTCCAGTACTTATTAGCTGCTGAATACTACAGAGGATATTCTTTTCTTTTTGGAACACAGAGCTCTCTGCTGACATCTCTGTCCATTTTAGGAACTGTCCAGAGCAGCATATGTTTGCTATGGGGATTTTCTCCTACTCTGGACAGTTCTTAAAATGGACAGAGGTGTCAGCAGAGAGCTCTGTGTTCCAAAAAAGAAAATAATTTCCTTTGTAGTATTCAGCAGCTAATAAGTACTGGAAGGATTAAGATTTTTTTAATAGTAATTTACAAATCTGTTTAACTTTCTGGGACCAGTTGATATATATATATATATATATATATATTTTTTTTTTTTTTCAAGTTTTCCACAGGAGTACCCCTCTAAGTGTCCCTCAGTAACCATAGAAACATCTGACTAGAAGATCTAAAAAAATACTGAAGTAGCAAACTGTGTGAAAACCAAATGAATTTGTGTCCATCTCAAAACTTTTGGCCACGAGCGCCTACTGACCTATTTAGTGGTGCCATACCGATTCCCTGTAATGTTCTCCACCAGTATCGGTTCATCCTACTGAGGATAATGACTGGGGATCGTACATCTTTATCTCATCCAAGCCGACTCTCTCGTATACCCCCGTCACCATCCGGCCTTATGACCCACGTACACCGTGGACACGTGGCAGTGAGGGTCACAATAAATCTACACTGGCCTACCCTACAGCCAAGGACAGAGACCCCCATTATTATGATACAGGTTACGGCTCTATCATCCCCACCACATGGTAAGACAACATATACTGACATAGCTGACACCCTCACCTTGGACAAAATACGGTATAAACCACCAAGAAGGAGTTGTTGGAATCAAAAGAATAGAGATATAGAGAGATATAGAGATATATTAGAGTGAAAGGAGAAGTATACTGGGGAAAACTGTAGAACTGAAAGGAGGCTTTAGTGTCCCGTAGGGGGCCTCTAGCCTGGATACAAGATGAGATATGGTTCGGATACATGGAGGCTCTAGTACCCTGTAGGGGGCCTCTAGCCTGGATACAAGATGAGATATGGTTCGGATACATGGAGGCTCTAGTACCCTGTAGGGCACCTCTAGCCTGGATACAAGATGAGATATGGTTCGGATACATGGAGGCTCTAGTACCCTGTAGGGCACCTCTAGCCTGGATACAAGATGAGATATGGTTCGGATACATGGAGGCTCTAGTACCCTGTAGGGCACCTCTAGCCTGGATACAAGATGAGATATGGTTCAGATACATGGAGGCTCTAGTACCTTGTAGGGCACCTCTAGCCTGGATACAAGAAGAGATATGGTTCGGATACATGGAGGCTCTAGTACCCTGTAGGGGGCCTCTAGCCTGGATACAAGATGAGATATGGTTCGGATACATGGAGGCTCTAGTACCCTGTAGGGGGCCTCTAGCCTGGATACAAGATGAGATATGGTTCGGATACATGGAGGCTCTAGTACCCTGTAGGGGGCCTCTAGCCCTGATACAAGATGAGATATGGTTCGGATACATGGAGGCTCTAGTACCCTGCAGGGGGCCTCTAGCCTGGATACAAGATGAGATATGGTTCGGATACATGGAGGCTCTAGTACCCTGTTGGGCGCCTTTAGCCTGGATACAAGATGAGATATGGTTGGACTTGGAGGCTCTAGTACCCTGCAGGGGGCCTCTAGCCTGGATACAAGATGAGATATGGTTCAGATACATGGAGGCTCTAGTACCCTGTTGGGCGCCTTTAGCTTGGATACAAGATGAGATATGGTTGGACTTGGAGGCGTACAGCTTTCGTTTAGCAAAGGCAGGATTGAAGCACTCACCATGAGGCCTCCATACTGTAACCTGACTGTCATCAGATCTCGTATTGTCGTAGGTCGTGACTGGAAATAATCAATGCAGAGACAGGGGTGTAATGAAGTAACAGAGGAATGTAATGAAGAGACAGGGGAGTGCAATGAAGAGACAGGGGTGTAATGAAGAGACAGGGGGTGTAATGAAGAGACAGGGGGTGTAATGAAGACAGGGGGTGTAATGAACACAGGGGATGTAATGAAGAGACAGGGGGTGTAATGAAGAGACAGGGGGTGTAATGAAGACAGGGAGTGTAATGAAGAGACAGGGGTGTAATGAAGAGACAGGGGGGTGTAATGAAGACAGGGAGTGTAATGAAGAGACAGGGGTGTAATGAAGAGACAAGGGGTGTAATGAAGAGACAGGGGGTGTAATGAAGACAGGGGGTGTAATGAACACAGGGGATGTAATGAAGAGACAGGAGGGGGTGTAATGAAGAGACAGGGGGGTGTAATGATGAAATAGATGAATGAAATGAAGAAACAGAGGAATGTAATGAAGAGACAGGGGGTGTAATGAAGAGATACGGGGTGTAATGAAGAGACGGGGGGTGTAATGAAGAGACAGGGGGGTGAAATGGAGAGATAGGGGGTGTAATGAAGAGACAGGGGGTGTAATGAAGAGACAGGGGGTGCAATGAAGAGACAGGGGGGTGTAATGAAGAGACAGGGGGGTGTAATGAAGAGACAGGGGGTGTAATGAAGAGAGAGGGGTGTAATGAAGAGAGAGGGGGTGTAATGAAGAGACAGGGGGGGTGTAATGAAGAGACAGGGGGGTAATGAAGAGACAGGGGGTGTAATGAAGAGACAGGGGGTGTAATGAAGAGACAGGGGGGTGTAATGAAGAAACAGGGGGTGTAATGAAGAGACAGGGGGTGTAATGAAGATACAGGGGGTGTAATGAAGAGACAGGGGGTGTAATGAAGAGACAGGGGGTGTAATGAAGAGACAGGGGGTGCAATGAAGAGACAGGGGGGTGTAATGAAGAGACAGGGGGGTGTAATGAAGAGACAGGGGGGTGTAATGAAGAGACAGGGGTGTAATGAAGAGACAGGGGTGTAATGAAGAGACAGGGGGGTGTAATGAAGAGACAGGGGGTTTAATGAAGAGACAGGGGTTGTAATGAAGAGACAGGGGGTGTAATGAAGAGACAGGGGGTGTAATGAAGAGACAGGGGGGAGTAATGAAGATACAGGGGGTATAATGAAGAGACAAGGGGTGTAATGAAGAGACAGGGGGTGTAATGAAGAGACAGGGTGTGTAATGAAAAGACAGGGGGTGTAATGAAGAGACAGGGGGGTGTAATGAAGAGACAGGGGGTGTAATGAAGAGACAGGGGGGTGTAATGAAGAGACAGGGGGTGTAATGAAGAGACAGGGGGGTGTAATGAAGAGACAGGGGGTGTAATGAAGAGACAGGGGGGTGTAATGAAGAGACAGGGGGTGTAATGAAGAGACAGGGGGTGTAATGAAGAGACAGGGGGTGTAATGAAGAGACAGGGGGGTGTAATAAAGAGACAGGGGGGAGTAATGAAGATACAGGGGGTATAATGAAGAGACAAGGGGTGTAATGAAGAGACAGGGGGTGTAATGAAGAGACAGGGTGTGTAATGAAAAGACAGGGGGTGTAATGAAGAGACAGGGGGGTGTAATGAAGAGACAGGGGGTGTAATGAAGAGACAGGGGGGTGTAATGAAGAGACAGGGGGTGTAATGAAGAGACAGGGGGGTGTAATGAAGAGACAGGGGGTGTAATGAAGAGACAGGGGGGTGTAATGAAGAGACGGGGTGTAATGAAGAGACAGGGGGTGTAATGAAGAGACAGGGGGTGTAATGAAGAGACAGGGGGGTGTAATAAAGAGACAGGGGGGGTGTAATGAAGAGACAGGGGGGTGTAATGAAGAGACAGGGTGTGTAATGAAGAGACAGGGGGTGTAATGAAGAGACAGGGGGTGTAATGAAGAGACAGGGGGTGTAATGAAGAGACAGGGGGTGTAATGAAGAGACAGGGGGTGTAATAAAGAGACAGGGGTGTAATGAAGAGACAGGGGGGTGTAATGAAGAGACAGGGGGGTGTAATGAAGAGACTGGGGGTGTAATGAAGAGACTGGGGTGTAATGAAGAGACTGGGGTGTAATGAAGAGACAGGGGGTGTAATGAAGATATAGGGTGTGTAATGAAGAGACTGGGGGTGTAATGAAGAGACAGGGGGGTGTAATGAAGATACAGGGGGGTGTAATGAAGAGACAAGGGGGTGTAATAAAGAGACAGGGGTGTAATGAAGAGACAGGGGTGTAATGAAGAGACAGGGGGTGTAATGAAGAGACAGGGTGAGTAATGAAGAGACTGGGGGTGTAATGAAGAGACAGGGGGGTGTAATGAAGAGACAGGGGGTGTAATGAAGAGACAGGGGGGTGTAATGAAGAGACAGGGGGTGTAATGAAGAGACAGGGGGTGTAATAAAGAGACAGGGGTGTAATGAAGAGACAGGGGGGTGTAATGAAGAGACAGGGGGTGTAATGAAGAGACTGGGGGTGTAATGAAGAGACAGGGGGTGTAATGAAGATACAGGGGGTGTAATGAAGAGACAGGGGGGTGTAATGAAGAGACAGGGGTGTAATGAATAGAAAGGGTGTGTAATGAAGAGACAGGGGGTGTAATGAAGAGACAGGGGGGTGTAATGAAGAGACAGGGGGGTGTAATGAAGAGACAGGGGGTGTAATGAAGAGACAGGGGGTGTAATGAAGAGACAGGGGGGTGTAATGAAGAGACAGGGGGTGTAATGAAGAGACTGGGGGTGTAATGAAGAGACAGGGGGTGTAATGAAGATACAGGGGGTGTAATGAAGAGACAGGGGGGTGTAATGAAGAGACAGGGGTGTAATGAAGATACAGGGTGTGTAATGAAGAGACTGGGGGTGTAATGAAGAGACAGGGGGGTGTAATGAAGATACAGGGGGGTGTAATGAAGAGACAAGGGGGTGTAATAAAGAGACAGGGGTGTAATGAAGAGACAGGGGTGTAATGAAGAGACAGGGGGTGTAATGAAGAGACAGGGTGAGTAATGAAGAAACTGGGGGTGTAATGAAGAGACAGGGGGGTGTAATGAAGAGACAGGGGGTGTAATGAAGAGACAGGGGGGTGTAATGAAGAGACAGGGGGTGTAATGAAGAGACAGGGGGTGTAATAAAGAGACAGGGGTGTAATGAAGAGACAGGGGGGTGTAATGAAGAGACAGGGGGTGTAATGAAGAGACTGGGGGTGTAATGAAGAGACAGGGGGTGTAATGAAGATACAGGGGGTGTAATGAAGAGACTGGGGTGTAATGAAGAGACAGGGGGTGTAATGAAGATACAGGGTGTGTAATGAAGAGACTGGGGGTGTAATGAAGAGACAGGGGGGTGTAATGAAGATACAGGGGGGTGTAATGAAGAGACAAGGGGGTGTAATAAAGAGACAGGGGTGTAATGAAGAGACAGGGGGTGTAATGAAGAGACAGGGTGAGTAATGAAGAGACTGGGGGTGTAATGAAGAGACAGGGGGGTGTAATGAAGAGACAGGGGGTGTAATGAAGAGACAGGGGGGTGTAATGAAGAGACAGGGGGTGTAATGAAGAGACAGGGGGTGTAATAAAGAGACAGGGGTGTAATGAAGAGACAGGGGGGTGTAATGAAGAGACAGGGGGTGTAATGAAGAGACTGGGGGTGTAATGAAGAGACAGGGGGTGTAATGAAGATACAGGGGGTGTAATGAAGAGACAGGGGGTGTAATGAAGAGACAGGGGTGTAATGAATAGAAAGGGTGTGTAATGAAGAGACAGGGGGTGTAATGAAGAGACAGGGGGGTGTAATGAAGAGACAGGGGGGTGTAATGAAGAGACAGGGGGTGTAATGAAGAGACAGGGGGTGTAATAAAGAGACAGGGGTGTAATGAAGAGACAGGGGGGTGTAATGAAGAGACAGGGGGTGTAATGAAGAGACTGGGGGTGTAATGAAGAGACAGGGGGTGTAATGAAGATACAGGGGGTGTAATGAAGAGACAGGGGGGTGTAATGAAGAGACAGGGGTGTAATGAATAGACAGGGTGTGTAATGAAGAGACAGGGGGTGTAATGAAGAGACAGGGGGGTGTAATGAAGAGACGGGGGGTGTAATGAAGAGACAGGGGGTGTAATGAAGAGACAGGGGGTGTAATGAAGAGACAGGGGGTGTAATGAAAAGACGGGGGTGTAATGAAGAGACAGGGGGTGTAATGAAGAGACAGGGGGTGTAATGAAGAGACAGGGGGGTGTAATGAAGAGACAGGGGGGTGTAATGAAGAGACAGGGGGGTGTAATGAAGAGACAGGGGGTGTAATGAAGAGACAGGGGGTGTAATGAAGAGACAGGGGGTGTAATGAAGAGACAGGGGGTGTAATGAAAAGACAGGGTGTGTAATGAAGAGACAGGGGGTGTAATGAAGAGACAGGGGGGTGTAATGAAGAGACAGGGGGGTGTAATGAAGAGACAGGGGGTGTAATGAAGAGACAGGGGGTGTAATGAAGAGACAGGGGGTGTAATGAAGAGACAGGGGGTGTAATGAAGAGACAGGGGGTGTAATGAAGAGACAGGGGGTGTAATGAATAGACAGGGTGTGTAATGAAGAGACAGGGGGTGTAATGAAGAGACAGGGGGGTGTAATGAAGAGACAGGGGGGTGTAATGAAGAGACAGGGGGTGTAATGAAGAGACAGGGGGTGTAATGAAGAGACAGGGGGTGTAATGAAAAGACGGGGGTTTAATAAAGAGACAGGGGGGTGTAATGAAGAGACAGGGTGTGTAATGAAGAGACAGGGGGTGTAATGAAGAGACAGGGGGGTGTAATGAAGAGACAGGGGGTGTAATGAAGAGACAGGGGGTGTAATGAAGAGACAGGGGGTGTAATAAAGAGACAGGGGTGTAATGAAGAGACAGGGGGGTGTAATGAAGAGACAGGGGGTGTAATGAAGAGACTGGGGGTGTAATGAAGAGACTGGGGTGTAATGAAGAGACAGGGGGTGTAATGAAGAGACAGGGGGGAGTAATGAAGATACAGGGGGTATAATGAAGAGACAGGGGGTGTAATGAAGAGACAGGGGGTGTAATGAAGAGACAGGGTGTGTAATGAAAAGACAGGGGGTGTAATGAAAAGACAGGGGGGTGTAATGAAGAGACATGGGGTGTAATGAAGAGACAGGGGGGTGTAATGAAGAGACAGGGGGTGTAATGAAGAGACAGGGGGTGTAATGAAGAGACAGGGGGTGTAATGAAGAGACAGGGGGGTGTAATGAAGAGACAGGGGTGTAATGAAGAGACAGGGTGTGTAATGAAGATACAGGGGGTGTAATGAAGAGACAGGGGGGTGTAATGAAGAGACTGGGGGTGTAATGAAGAGACAGGGGGTGTAATGAAGATACAGGGGGTGTAATGAAGAGACAGGGGGGTGTAATGAAGAGACAGGGGTGTAATGAATAGACAGGGTGTGTAATGAAGAGACAGGGGGTGTAATGAAGAGACAGGTGGGTGTAATGAAGAGACAGGGGGGTGTAATGAAGAGACAGGGGGTGTAATGAAGAGATAGGGGGTGTAATAAAGAGACAGGGGTGTAATGAAGAGACAGGGGGGTGTAATGAAGAGACAGGGGGTGTAATGAAGAGACTGGGGGTGTAATGAAGAGACAGGGGGTGTAATGAAGATACAGGGGGTGTAATGAAGAGACAGGGGGGTGTAATGAAGAGACAGGGGTGTAATGAATAGACAGGGTGTGTAATGAAGAGACAGGGGGTGTAATGAAGAGACAGGGGGGTGTAATGAAGAGACAGGGGGTGTAATGAAGAGACAGGGGGTGTAATGAAGAGACAGGGGGTGTAATGAAGAGACAGGGGGTGTAATGAAAAGACGGGGGTGTAATGAAGAGACAGGGATGTAATAAAGAGACAGGGGGGTGTAATGAAGAGACAGGGTGTGTAATGAAGAGATAGGGGGTGTAATGAAGAGACAGGGGGGTGTAATGAAGAGACAGGGGGTGTAATGAAGAGACAGGGGGTGTAATGAAGAGACAGGGGGTGTAATAAAAAGACAGGGGTGTAATGAAGAGACAGGGGGTGTAATGAAGAGACAGGGGGTGTAATGAAGAGACTGGGGGTGTAATGAAGAGACTGGGGTGTAATGAAGAGACAGGGGGTGTAATGAAGAGACAGGGGGGAGTAATGAAGATACAGGGGGTATAATGAAGAGACAGGGGGTGTAATGAAGAGACAGGGGGTGTAATGAAGAGACAGGGTGTGTAATGAAAAGACAGGGGGTGTAATGAAGAGACAGGGGGTGTAATGAAGAGACAGGGGGTGTAATGAAGAGACAGGGGGGTGTAATGAAGAGACAGGGGGTGTAATGAAGAGACAGGGGGGTGTAATGAAGAGACAGGGGGTGTAATGAAGAGACAGGGGGGTGTAATGAAGAGACAGGGGTGTAATGAAGAGACAGGGTGTGTAATGAAGAGACAGGGGGTGTAATGAAGAGACAGGGGGGTGTAATGAAGAGACAGGGGGTGTAATGAAGAGACAGGAGGTGTAATGAAGAGACAGGGGGTGTAATGAAGAGACGGGGGTGTAATTCAGAGACAGGGGGTGTAATAAAGAGACAGGGGGGGTGTAATGAAGAGACAGGGGGGTGTAATGAAGAGACAGGGTGTGTAATGAAGAGACAGGGGGTGTAATGAAGAGACAGGGGGTGTAATGAAGAGACGGGGGGTGTAATGAAGAGACAGGGGGTGTAATGAAGAGACAGGGGGTGTAATGAAGAGACAGGGGGTGTAATAAAGAGACAGGGGTGTAATGAAGAGACAGGGGGGTGTAATGAAGAGACAGGGGGTGTAATGAAGAGACTGGGGGTGTAATGAAGAGACTGGGGTGTAATGAAGAGACTGGGGTGTAATGAAGAGACAGGGGGTGTAATGAAGATACAGGGTGTGTAATGAAGAGACTGGGGGTGTAATGAAGAGGCAGGGGGGTGTAATGAAGATACAGGGGGTGTAATGAAGAGACAAGGGGGTGTAATAAAGAGACAGGGGTGTAATGAAGAGACAGGGGGTGTAATGAAGAGACAGGGGGTGTAATGAAGAGACAGGGTGAGTAATGAAGAGACTGGGGGTGTAATGAAGAGACAGGGGGTGTAATGAAGAGAAAGGGGGGTGTAATGAAGAGACAGGGGGTGTAATGAAGAGACAGGGGGTGTAATAAAGAGACAGGGGTGTAATGAAGAGACAGGGGGGTGTAATGAAGAGACAGGGGGTGTAATGAAGAGACTGGGGGTGTAATGAAGAGACAGGGGGTGTAATGAAGATACAGGGGGTGTAATGAAGAGACAGGGGGGTGTAATGAAGAGACAGGGGTGTAATGAATAGACAGGGTGTGTAATGAAGAGACAGGGGGTGTAATGAAGAGACAGGGGGTGTAATGAAGAGACAGGGGGGTGTAATGAAGAGACAGGGGGTGTAATGAAGAGACAGGGGGTGTAATGAAGAGACAGGGGGTGTAATGAAGAGACGGGGGTGTAATGAAGAGACAGGGGGGTGTAATAAAGAGACAGTGGGGTGTAATGAAGAGACAGGGTGTGTAATGAAGAGATAGGGGGTGTAATGAAGAGACAGGGGGGTGTAATGAAGAGACAGGGGGTGTAATGAAGAGACAGGGGGTGTAATGAAGAGACAGGGGGTGTAATAAAGAGACAGGGGTGTAATGAAGAGACAGGGGGGTGTAATGAAGAGACAGGGGGTGTAATGAAGAGACTGGGGGTGTAATGAAGAGACTGGGGTGTAATGAAGAGACAGGGGGTGTAATGAAGATACAGGGTGTGTAATGAAGAGACTGGGGGTGTAATGAAGAGACAGGGGGTGTAATGAAGATACAGGGGGGTGTAATGAAGAGACAAGGGGGTGTAATAAATAGACAGGGGTGTAATGAAGAGACAGGGGGTGTAATGAAGAGACAGGGGGTGTAATGAAGAGACAGGGTGTGTAATGAGGAGACTGGGGGTGTAATGAAGAGACAGGGGGGTGTAATGAAGAGACAGGGGGGTGTAATGAAGAGACAGGGGGTGTAATGAAGAGACAGGGGGTGTAATAAAGAGACAGGGGTGTAATGAAGAGACAGGGGGGTGTAATGAAGAGACAGGGGGTGTAATGAAGAGACAGGGGGTGTAATGAAGAGACAGGGGGTGTAATGAAGATACAGGGGGTGTAATGAAGAGACAGGGGGTGTAATGAAGATACAGGGTGTGTAATGAAGAGACTGGGGGTGTAATGAAGAGACAGGGGGTGTAATGAAGAGACAGGGTGTGCAATGAAGAGACTGGGGTGTAATGAAGAGACAGAGGTGTAATGAAGAGACAGGGTGTGTAATGAAGAGACAGGGGTGTAATGAAGAGACAGGGGGTGTAATGAAGAGACAGGGGGGTGTAATGAAGAGACAGGGGGGTGTAATGAAGAGACAGGGGGTGTAATGAAGAGACTGGGGCGCTATAGGTGCTGGAATAAGGGATATTAAAATATAATGTTACTGAAAGCGCACGGTCAATGGCATAAATTAAAAACAAAAAAAAGTTCAGAATGAAGAGACAGGGGGGTGTAATGAAGAGACAGGGTGTGTAATGAAGAGACAGGGTGTGTAATGAAGAGACAGGGGGTGTAATGAAGAGACAGGGTGTGTAATGAAGAGACAGGGTGTGTAATGAAGAGACAGGGTGTGTAATGAAGATACAGGGGGTGTAATGAAGAGACAGGGCGTGTAATGAAGAGACAGGGGGTGTAATGAAGAGACAGGGGGGGGTTTAATGAAGAGACAGGGGGGTAATGAAGAGACAGGGGGTGTAATGAAGAGACAGGGGGTGTAATGAAGAGACAGGGGGGTGTAATGAAGAGACAGGGGGTGTAATGAAGAGACAGGGGGTGTAATGAAGAGACAGGGGGTGTAATAAAGAGACAGGGGTGTAATGAAGAGACAGGGGGTGTAATGAAGAGACAGGGGGTGTAATGAAGAGACTGGGGGTGTAATGAAGAGACTGGGGTGTAATGAAGAGACTGGGGTGTAATGAAGAGACAGGGGGTGTAATGAAGATACAGGGTGTGTAATGAAGAGACTGGGGGTGTAATGAAGAGACAGGGGGGGTGTAATGAAGATACAGGGGGGTGTAATGAAGAGACAAGGGGGTGTAATAAAGAGACAGGGGTGTAATGAAGAGACAGGGGGTGTAATGAAGAGACAGGGTGTGTAATGAAGAGACAGGGTGTGTAATGAAGAGACTGGGGGTGTAATGAAGAGACAGGGGGGTTTAATGAAGAGACAGGGGGTGTAATGAAGAGACAGGGGGTGTAATGAAGAGACAGGGGGTGTAATAAAGAGACAGGGGTGTAATGAAGAGACAGGGGGGTGTAATGAAGAGACAGGGGGTGTAATGAAGAGACTGGGGGTGTAATGAAGAGACAAGGGGGTGTAATGAAGATACAGGGGGTGTAATGAAGAGACAGGGGGTGTAATGAAGATACAGGGTGTGTAATGAAGAGACTGGGGGTGTAATGAAGAGACAGGGGGGTGTAATGAAGAGACAAGGGGGTGTAATAAAGAGACAGGGGTGTAATGAAGAGACAGGGGGTGTAATGAAGAGACAGGGGGTGTAATGAAGAGACAGGGTGTGTAATGAAGAGACTGGGGGTGTAATGAAGAGACAGGGTGTAATGAAGAGACAGGGGGGTGTAATGAAGAGACAGGGGGTGTAATAAAGAGACAGGGGGGTGTAATGAAGAGACAGGGGGTGCAATGAAGAGACAGGGGGGTGTAATGAAGATACAGGGGGGTGTAATGAAGAGACAAGGGGGTGTAATAAAGAGACCGGGGTGTAATGAAGAGACAGGGGGTGTAATGAAGAGACAGGGTGTGTAATGAAGAGACAGGGTGAGTAATGAAGAGACTGGGGGTGTAATGAAGAGACAGGGGGGTGTAATGAAGAGACAGGGGGGTGTAATGAAGAGACAGGGGGGTGTAATGAAGAGACAGGGGGTGTAATGAAGAGACAGGGGGTGTAATAAAGAGACAGGGGTGTAATGAAGAGACAGGGGGGTGTAATGAAGAGACAGGGGGTGTAATGAAGAGACAGGGGGTGTAATGAAGAGACAGGGGGGTGTAATAAAGAGACAGGGGTGTAATGAAGAGACAGGGGGGGTGTAATGAAGAGACAGGGGGTGTAATGAAGAGACAGGGTGTGTAATGAAGAGACTGGGGGTGTAATGAAGAGACAGGGGGGTAATGAAGAGACAGGGGGGTGTAATGAAGAGACGGGGTGTAATGAAGTGATTGGGGTGTAATGAAGAGACAGGGGGGTGTAATGAAGAGACAGGGGGGTGCAATAAAGAGACAGGGGGTGTAATGAAGAGACAGGGGGTGTAATGAAGAGACAGGGGGTGTAATGAAGAGACAGGGGGGTGTAATGAAGAGACAGGGGGGTGTAATGAAGAGACAGGGGGTGTAATGAAGAGACAGGGGGGTGTAATGAAGAGACAGGGGGTGTAATGAAGAGACAGGGGGGTGTAATGAAGAGACAGGGGGGGTGTAATGAAGAGACAGGGGGGTGTAATGAAGAGACAGGGGGTGTAATGAAGAGACAGGGGGTGTAATGAAGAGACAGGGGGGTGTAATGAAGAGACAGGGGGTGTAATGAAGAGACAGGGGGTGTAATGAAGAGGCAGGGGGGTGTAATGAAGAGACAGGGGGTGTGATGAAGAGACAGGGGGTGTGATGAAGAGACAGGGGTGTAATGAAGAGACAGGGGGGTGTAATGAAGAGACAGGGGGGTGTAATGAAGAGACAGGGGGTGTAATGAAGAGACAGGGGGTGTAATGAAGAGACTGGGGCGCTATAGGTGCTGGAATAAGGGATATTAAAATATAATGTTACTGAAAGCGCACGGTCAATGGCATAAATTAAAAACAAAAAAAGTTCAGAATGAAGAGACAGGGGGGTGTAATGAAGAGACAGGGTGTGTAATGAAGAGACAGGGTGTGTAATGAAGAGACAGGGGGTGTAATGAAGAGACAGGGTGTGTAATGAAGAGACAGGGTGTGTAATGAAGATACAGGGGGTGTAATGAAGAGACAGGGTGTGTAATGAAGAGACAGGGGGTGTAATGAAGAGACAGGGGGGTTGTAATGAAGAGACAGGGGGTGTAATGAAGAGATAGGGGGTGTAATGAAGAGACAGGGGGGTGTAATGAAGAGACAGGGGGTGTAATGAAGAGACAGGGGGTGTAATGAATAGACGGGGGTGTAATGAAGAGACAGGGGGGTGTAATAAAGAGACAGTGGGGTGTAATGAAGAGACAGGGTGTGTAATGAAGAGATAGGGGGTGTAATGAAGAGACAGGGGGGTGTAATGAAGAGACAGGGGGTGTAATGAAGAGACAGGGGGTGTAATGAAGAGACAGGGGGTGTAATAAAGAGACAGGGGTGTAATGAAGAGACAGGGGGGTGTAATGAAGAGACAGGGGGTGTAATGAAGAGACTGGGGGTGTAATGAAGAGACTGGGGTGTAATGAAGAGACAGGGGGTGTAATGAAGATACAGGGTGTGTAATGAAGAGACAGGGGGTGTAATGAAGAGACAGGGGGTGTAATGAAGATACAGGGGGGTGTAATGAAGAGACAAGGGGGTGTAATAAAGAGACAGGGGTGTAATGAAGAGACAGGGGGTGTAATGAAGAGACAGGGGGTGTAATGAAGAGACAGGGTGTGTAATGAGGAGACTGGGGGTGTAATGAAGAGACAGGGGGGTGTAATGAAGAGACAGGGGGGTGTAATGAAGAGACAGGGGGTGTAATGAAGAGACAGGGGGTGTAATAAAGAGACAGGGGTGTAATGAAGAGACAGGGGGGTGTAATGAAGAGACAGGGGGTGTAATGAAGAGACAGGGGGTGTAATGAAGAGACAGGGGGTGTAATGAAGATACAGGGGGTGTAATGAAGAGACAGGGGGTGTAATGAAGATACAGGGTGTGTAATGAAGAGACTGGGGGTGTAATGAAGAGACAGGGGGTGTAATGAAGAGACAGGGTGTGCAATGAAGAGACTGGGGTGTAATGAAGAGACAGAGGTGTAATGAAGAGACAGGGTGTGTAATGAAGAGACAGGGGTGTAATGAAGAGACAGGGGGTGTAATGAAGAGACAGGGGGGTGTAATGAAGAGACAGGGGGGTGTAATGAAGAGACAGGGGGTGTAATGAAGAGACTGGGGGTGTAATGAAGAGACAGGGGTGTAATGAAGAGACAGGGGGTGTAATGAAGAGACAGGGGTGTGTAATGAAGAGACAGGGGGGTGTAATGAAGAGACAGGGGGTGTAATGAAGAGACTGGGGCGCTATAGGTGCTGGAATAAGGGATATTAAAATATAATGTTACTGAAAGCGCACGGTCAATGGCATAAATTAAAAACAAAAAAAAGTTCAGAATGAAGAGACAGGGGGGTGTAATGAAGAGACAGGGTGTGTAATGAAGAGACAGGGTGTGTAATGAAGAGACAGGGGGTGTAATGAAGAGACAGGGTGTGTAATGAAGAGACAGGGTGTGTAATGAAGAGACAGGGTGTGTAATGAAGATACAGGGGTTGTAATGAAGAGACAGGGTGTGTAATGAAGAGACAGGGGGTGTAATGAAGAGACAGGGGGGGTTTAATGAAGAGACAGGGGGGTAATGAAGAGACAGGGGGTGTAATGAAGAGACAGGGGGTGTAATGAAGAGACAGGGGGGTGTAATGAAGAGACAGGGGGTGTAATGAAGAGACAGGGGGTGTAATGAAGAGACAGGGGGTGTAATAAAGAGACAGGGGTGTAATGAAGAGACAGGGGGTGTAATGAAGAGACAGGGGGTGTAATGAAGAGACTGGGGGTGTAATGAAGAGACTGGGGTGTAATGAAGAGACTGGGGTGTAATGAAGAGACAGGGGGTGTAATGAAGATACAGGGTGTGTAATGAAGAGACTGGGGGTGTAATGAAGAGACAGGGGGGGTGTAATGAAGATACAGGGGGGTGTAATGAAGAGACAAGGGGGTGTAATAAAGAGACAGGGGTGTAATGAAGAGACAGGGGGTGTAATGAAGAGACAGGGTGTGTAATGAAGAGACAGGGTGTGTAATGAAGAGACTGGGGGTGTAATGAAGAGACAGGGGGGTTTAATGAAGAGACAGGGGGTGTAATGAAGAGACAGGGGGTGTAATGAAGAGACAGGGGGTGTAATAAAGAGACAGGGGTGTAATGAAGAGACAGGGGGGTGTAATGAAGAGACAGGGGGTGTAATGAAGAGACTGGGGGTGTAATGAAGAGACAAGGGGTTGTAATGAAGATACAGGGGGTGTAATGAAGAGACAGGGGGTGTAATGAAGATACAGGGTGTGTAATGAAGAGACTGGGGGTGTAATGAAGAGACAGGGGGGTGTAATGAAGAGACAAGGGGGTGTAATAAAGAGACAGGGGTGTAATGAAGAGACAGGGGGTGTAATGAAGAGACAGGGGGTGTAATGAAGAGACAGGGTGTGTAATGAAGAGACTGGGGGTGTAATGAAGAGACAGGGTGTAATGAAGAGACAGGGGGGTGTAATGAAGAGACAGGGGGTGTAATAAAGAGACAGGGGGGTGTAATGAAGAGACAGGGGGTGCAATGAAGAGACAGGGGGGTGTAATGAAGATACAGGGGGGTGTAATGAAGAGACAAGGGGGTGTAATAAAGAGACCGGGGTGTAATGAAGAGACAGGGGGTGTAATGAAGAGACAGGGGGTGTAATGAAGAGACAGGGTGAGTAATGAAGAGACTGGGGGTGTAATGAAGAGACAGGGGGGTGTAATGAAGAGACAGGGGGTGTAATGAAGAGACAGGGGGGTGTAATGAAGAGACAGGGGGTGTAATGAAGAGACAGGGGGTGTAATAAAGAGACAGGGGTGTAATGAAGAGACAGGGGGGTGTAATGAAGAGACAGGGGGTGTAATGAAGAGACAGGGGGTGTAATGAAGAGACAGGGGGGTGTAATAAAGAGACAGGGGTGTAATGAAGAGACAGGGGGGGTGTAATGAAGAGACAGGGGGTGTAATGAAGAGACAGGGTGTGTAATGAAGAGACTGGGGGTGTAATGAAGAGACAGGGGGGTAATGAAGAGACAGGGGGGTGTAATGAAGAGACGGGGTGTAATGAAGTGACTGGGGTGTAATGAAGAGACAGGGGGGTGTAATGAAGAGACAGGGGGGTGCAATAAAGAGACAGGGGGTGTAATGAAGAGACAGGGGGTGTAATGAAGAGACAGGGGGTGTAATGAAGAGACAGGGGGGTGTAATGAAGAGACAGGGGGGTGTAATGAAGAGACAGGGGGTGTAATGAAGAGACAGGGGGGTGTAATGAAGAGACAGGGGGTGTAATGAAGAGACAGGGGGGTGTAATGAAGAGACAGGGGGTGTAATGAATAGACAGGGTGTGTAATGAAGAGACAGGGGGTGTAATGAAGAGACAGGGGGGTGTAATGAAGAGACAGGGGGGTGTAATGAAGAGACAGGGGGTGTAATGAAGAGACAGGGGGTGTAATGAAGAGACAGGGGGTGTAATGAAAAGACGGGGGTTTAATAAAGAGACAGGGGGGTGTAATGAAGAGACAGGGTGTGTAATGAAGAGACAGGGGGTGTAATGAAGAGACAGGGGGGTGTAATGAAGAGACAGGGGGTGTAATGAAGAGACAGGGGGTGTAATGAAGAGACAGGGGGTGTAATAAAGAGACAGGGGTGTAATGAAGAGACAGGGGGGTGTAATGAAGAGACAGGGGGTGTAATGAAGAGACTGGGGGTGTAATGAAGAGACTGGGGTGTAATGAAGAGACAGGGGGTGTAATGAAGAGACAGGGGGGAGTAATGAAGATACAGGGGGTATAATGAAGAGACAGGGGGTGTAATGAAGAGACAGGGGGTGTAATGAAGAGACAGGGTGTGTAATGAAAAGACAGGGGGTGTAATGAAAAGACAGGGGGGTGTAATGAAGAGACATGGGGTGTAATGAAGAGACAGGGGGGTGTAATGAAGAGACAGGGGGTGTAATGAAGAGACAGGGGGTGTAATGAAGAGACAGGGGGTGTAATGAAGAGACAGGGGGGTGTAATGAAGAGACAGGGGTGTAATGAAGAGACAGGGTGTGTAATGAAGATACAGGGGGTGTAATGAAGAGACAGGGGGGTGTAATGAAGAGACTGGGGGTGTAATGAAGAGACAGGGGGTGTAATGAAGATACAGGGGGTGTAATGAAGAGACAGGGGGGTGTAATGAAGAGACTGGGGTGTAATGAAGAGACTGGGGTGTAATGAAGAGACAGGGGGTGTAATGAAGATACAGGGTGTGTAATGAAGAGACTGGGGGTGTAATGAAGAGACAGGGGGGGTGTAATGAAGATACAGGGGGGTGTAATGAAGAGACAAGGGGGTGTAATAAAGAGACAGGGGTGTAATGAAGAGACAGGGGGTGTAATGAAGAGACAGGGTGTGTAATGAAGAGACAGGGTGTGTAATGAAGAGACTGGGGGTGTAATGAAGAGACAGGGGGGTTTAATGAAGAGACAGGGGGTGTAATGAAGAGACAGGGGGTGTAATGAAGAGACAGGGGGTGTAATAAAGAGACAGGGGTGTAATGAAGAGACAGGGGGGTGTAATGAAGAGACAGGGGGTGTAATGAAGAGACTGGGGGTGTAATGAAGAGACAAGGGGGTGTAATGAAGATACAGGGGGTGTAATGAAGAGACAGGGGGTGTAATGAAGATACAGGGTGTGTAATGAAGAGACTGGGGGTGTAATGAAGAGACAGGGGGGTGTAATGAAGAGACAAGGGGGTGTAATAAAGAGACAGGGGTGTAATGAAGAGACAGGGGGTGTAATGAAGAGACAGGGGGTGTAATGAAGAGACAGGGTGTGTAATGAAGAGACTGGGGGTGTAATGAAGAGACAGGGTGTAATGAAGAGACAGGGGGGTGTAATGAAGAGACAGGGGGTGTAATAAAGAGACAGGGGGGTGTAATGAAGAGACAGGGGGTGCAATGAAGAGACAGGGGGGTGTAATGAAGATACAGGGGGGTGTAATGAAGAGACAAGGGGGTGTAATAAAGAGACCGGGGTGTAATGAAGAGACAGGGGGTGTAATGAAGAGACAGGGGGTGTAATGAAGAGACAGGGTGAGTAATGAAGAGACTGGGGGTGTAATGAAGAGACAGGGGGGTGTAATGAAGAGACAGGGGGGTGTAATGAAGAGACAGGGGGGTGTAATGAAGAGACAGGGGGTGTAATGAAGAGACAGGGGGTGTAATAAAGAGACAGGGGTGTAATGAAGAGACAGGGGGGTGTAATGAAGAGACAGGGGGTGTAATGAAGAGACAGGGGGTGTAATGAAGAGACAGGGGGGTGTAATAAAGAGACAGGGGTGTAATGAAGAGACAGGGGGGGTGTAATGAAGAGACAGGGGGTGTAATGAAGAGACAGGGTGTGTAATGAAGAGACTGGGGGTGTAATGAAGAGACAGGGGGGTAATGAAGAGACAGGGGGGTGTAATGAAGAGACGGGGTGTAATGAAGTGATTGGGGTGTAATGAAGAGACAGGGGGGTGTAATGAAGAGACAGGGGGGTGCAATAAAGAGACAGGGGGTGTAATGAAGAGACAGGGGGTGTAATGAAGAGACAGGGGGTGTAATGAAGAGACAGGGGGGTGTAATGAAGAGACAGGGGGGTGTAATGAAGAGACAGGGGGTGTAATGAAGAGACAGGGGGGTGTAATGAAGAGACAGGGGGTGTAATGAAGAGACAGGGGGGTGTAATGAAGAGACAGGGGGGGTGTAATGAAGAGACAGGGGGGTGTAATGAAGAGACAGGGGGTGTAATGAAGAGACAGGGGGTGTAATGAAGAGACAGGGGGGTGTAATGAAGAGACAGGGGGTGTAATGAAGAGACAGGGGGTGTAATGAAGAGGCAGGGGGGTGTAATGAAGAGACAGGGGGTGTGATGAAGAGACAGGGGGTGTGATGAAGAGACAGGGGTGTAATGAAGAGACAGGGGGGTGTAATGAAGAGACAGGGGGGTGTAATGAAGAGACAGGGGGTGTAATGAAGAGACAGGGGGTGTAATGAAGAGACTGGGGCGCTATAGGTGCTGGAATAAGGGATATTAAAATATAATGTTACTGAAAGCGCACGGTCAATGGCATAAATTAAAAACAAAAAAAAGTTCAGAATGAAGAGACAGGGGGGTGTAATGAAGAGACAGGGTGTGTAATGAAGAGACAGGGTGTGTAATGAAGAGACAGGGGGTGTAATGAAGAGACAGGGTGTGTAATGAAGAGACAGGGTGTGTAATGAAGATACAGGGGGTGTAATGAAGAGACAGGGTGTGTAATGAAGAGACAGGGGGTGTAATGAAGAGACAGGGGGGTTGTAATGAAGAGACAGGGGGTGTAATGAAGAGATAGGGGGTGTAATGAAGAGACAGGGGGGTGTAATGAAGAGACAGGGGGTGTAATGAAGAGACAGGGGGTGTAATGAATAGACGGGGGTGTAATGAAGAGACAGGGGGGTGTAATAAAGAGACAGTGGGGTGTAATGAAGAGACAGGGTGTGTAATGAAGAGATAGGGGGTGTAATGAAGAGACAGGGGGGTGTAATGAAGAGACAGGGGGTGTAATGAAGAGACAGGGGGTGTAATGAAGAGACAGGGGGTGTAATAAAGAGACAGGGGTGTAATGAAGAGACAGGGGGGTGTAATGAAGAGACAGGGGGTGTAATGAAGAGACTGGGGGTGTAATGAAGAGACTGGGGTGTAATGAAGAGACAGGGGGTGTAATGAAGATACAGGGTGTGTAATGAAGAGACAGGGGGTGTAATGAAGAGACAGGGGGTGTAATGAAGATACAGGGGGGTGTAATGAAGAGACAAGGGGGTGTAATAAAGAGACAGGGGTGTAATGAAGAGACAGGGGGTGTAATGAAGAGACAGGGGGTGTAATGAAGAGACAGGGTGTGTAATGAGGAGACTGGGGGTGTAATGAAGAGACAGGGGGGTGTAATGAAGAGACAGGGGGGTGTAATGAAGAGACAGGGGGTGTAATGAAGAGACAGGGGGTGTAATAAAGAGACAGGGGTGTAATGAAGAGACAGGGGGGTGTAATGAAGAGACAGGGGGTGTAATGAAGAGACAGGGGGTGTAATGAAGAGACAGGGGGTGTAATGAAGATACAGGGGGTGTAATGAAGAGACAGGGGGTGTAATGAAGATACAGGGTGTGTAATGAAGAGACTGGGGGTGTAATGAAGAGACAGGGGGTGTAATGAAGAGACAGGGTGTGCAATGAAGAGACTGGGGTGTAATGAAGAGACAGAGGTGTAATGAAGAGACAGGGTGTGTAATGAAGAGACAGGGGTGTAATGAAGAGACAGGGGGTGTAATGAAGAGACAGGGGGGTGTAATGAAGAGACAGGGGGGTGTAATGAAGAGACAGGGGGTGTAATGAAGAGACTGGGGGTGTAATGAAGAGACAGGGGTGTAATGAAGAGACAGGGGGTGTAATGAAGAGACAGGGGGGTGTAATGAAGAGACAGGGGGGTGTAATGAAGAGACAGGGGGTGTAATGAAGAGACTGGGGCGCTATAGGTGCTGGAATAAGGGATATTAAAATATAATGTTACTGAAAGCGCACGGTCAATGGCATAAATTAAAAACAAAAAAAAGTTCAGAATGAAGAGACAGGGGGGTGTAATGAAGAGACAGGGTGTGTAATGAAGAGACAGGGTGTGTAATGAAGAGACAGGGGGTGTAATGAAGAGACAGGGTGTGTAATGAAGAGACAGGGTGTGTAATGAAGAGACAGGGTGTGTAATGAAGATACAGGGGTTGTAATGAAGAGACAGGGTGTGTAATGAAGAGACAGGGGGTGTAATGAAGAGACAGGGGGGGTTTAATGAAGAGACAGGGGGGTAATGAAGAGACAGGGGGTGTAATGAAGAGACAGGGGGTGTAATGAAGAGACAGGGGGGTGTAATGAAGAGACAGGGGGTGTAATGAAGAGACAGGGGGTGTAATGAAGAGACAGGGGGTGTAATAAAGAGACAGGGGTGTAATGAAGAGACAGGGGGTGTAATGAAGAGACAGGGGGTGTAATGAAGAGACTGGGGGTGTAATGAAGAGACTGGGGTGTAATGAAGAGACTGGGGTGTAATGAAGAGACAGGGGGTGTAATGAAGATACAGGGTGTGTAATGAAGAGACTGGGGGTGTAATGAAGAGACAGGGGGGGTGTAATGAAGATACAGGGGGGTGTAATGAAGAGACAAGGGGGTGTAATAAAGAGACAGGGGTGTAATGAAGAGACAGGGGGTGTAATGAAGAGACAGGGTGTGTAATGAAGAGACAGGGTGTGTAATGAAGAGACTGGGGGTGTAATGAAGAGACAGGGGGGTTTAATGAAGAGACAGGGGGTGTAATGAAGAGACAGGGGGTGTAATGAAGAGACAGGGGGTGTAATAAAGAGACAGGGGTGTAATGAAGAGACAGGGGGGTGTAATGAAGAGACAGGGGGTGTAATGAAGAGACTGGGGGTGTAATGAAGAGACAAGGGGTTGTAATGAAGATACAGGGGGTGTAATGAAGAGACAGGGGGTGTAATGAAGATACAGGGTGTGTAATGAAGAGACTGGGGGTGTAATGAAGAGACAGGGGGGTGTAATGAAGAGACAAGGGGGTGTAATAAAGAGACAGGGGTGTAATGAAGAGACAGGGGGTGTAATGAAGAGACAGGGGGTGTAATGAAGAGACAGGGTGTGTAATGAAGAGACTGGGGGTGTAATGAAGAGACAGGGTGTAATGAAGAGACAGGGGGGTGTAATGAAGAGACAGGGGGTGTAATAAAGAGACAGGGGGGTGTAATGAAGAGACAGGGGGTGCAATGAAGAGACAGGGGGGTGTAATGAAGATACAGGGGGGTGTAATGAAGAGACAAGGGGGTGTAATAAAGAGACCGGGGTGTAATGAAGAGACAGGGGGTGTAATGAAGAGACAGGGGGTGTAATGAAGAGACAGGGTGAGTAATGAAGAGACTGGGGGTGTAATGAAGAGACAGGGGGGTGTAATGAAGAGACAGGGGGGTGTAATGAAGAGACAGGGGGGTGTAATGAAGAGACAGGGGGTGTAATGAAGAGACAGGGGGTGTAATAAAGAGACAGGGGTGTAATGAAGAGACAGGGGGGTGTAATGAAGAGACAGGGGGTGTAATGAAGAGACAGGGGGTGTAATGAAGAGACAGGGGGGTGTAATAAAGAGACAGGGGTGTAATGAAGAGACAGGGGGGGTGTAATGAAGAGACAGGGGGTGTAATGAAGAGACAGGGTGTGTAATGAAGAGACTGGGGGTGTAATGAAGAGACAGGGGGGTAATGAAGAGACAGGGGGGTGTAATGAAGAGACGGGGTGTAATGAAGTGACTGGGGTGTAATGAAGAGACAGGGGGGTGTAATGAAGAGACAGGGGGGTGCAATAAAGAGACAGGGGGTGTAATGAAGAGACAGGGGGTGTAATGAAGAGACAGGGGGTGTAATGAAGAGACAGGGGGGTGTAATGAAGAGACAGGGGGGTGTAATGAAGAGACAGGGGGTGTAATGAAGAGACAGGGGGGTGTAATGAAGAGACAGGGGGTGTAATGAAGAGACAGGGGGGTGTAATGAAGAGACAGGGGGTGTAATGAATAGACAGGGTGTGTAATGAAGAGACAGGGGGTGTAATGAAGAGACAGGGGGGTGTAATGAAGAGACAGGGGGGTGTAATGAAGAGACAGGGGGTGTAATGAAGAGACAGGGGGTGTAATGAAGAGACAGGGGGTGTAATGAAAAGACGGGGGTTTAATAAAGAGACAGGGGGGTGTAATGAAGAGACAGGGTGTGTAATGAAGAGACAGGGGGTGTAATGAAGAGACAGGGGGGTGTAATGAAGAGACAGGGGGTGTAATGAAGAGACAGGGGGTGTAATGAAGAGACAGGGGGTGTAATAAAGAGACAGGGGTGTAATGAAGAGACAGGGGGGTGTAATGAAGAGACAGGGGGTGTAATGAAGAGACTGGGGGTGTAATGAAGAGACTGGGGTGTAATGAAGAGACAGGGGGTGTAATGAAGAGACAGGGGGGAGTAATGAAGATACAGGGGGTATAATGAAGAGACAGGGGGTGTAATGAAGAGACAGGGGGTGTAATGAAGAGACAGGGTGTGTAATGAAAAGACAGGGGGTGTAATGAAAAGACAGGGGGGTGTAATGAAGAGACATGGGGTGTAATGAAGAGACAGGGGGGTGTAATGAAGAGACAGGGGGTGTAATGAAGAGACAGGGGGTGTAATGAAGAGACAGGGGGTGTAATGAAGAGACAGGGGGGTGTAATGAAGAGACAGGGGTGTAATGAAGAGACAGGGTGTGTAATGAAGATACAGGGGGTGTAATGAAGAGACAGGGGGGTGTAATGAAGAGACTGGGGGTGTAATGAAGAGACAGGGGGTGTAATGAAGATACAGGGGGTGTAATGAAGAGACAGGGGGGTGTAATGAAGAGACAGGGGTGTAATGAATAGACAGGGTGTGTAATGAAGAGACAGGGGGTGTAATGAAGAGACAGGGGGGTGTAATGAAGAGACAGGGGGTGTAATGAAGAGACAGGGGGTGTAATGAAGAGACAGGGGGTGTAATAAAGAGACAGGGGTGTAATGAAGAGACAGGGGGGTGTAATGAAGAGACAGGGGGTGTAATGAAGAGACTGGGGGTGTAATGAAGAGACAGGGGGTGTAATGAAGATACAGGGGGTGTAATGAAGAGACAGGGGGGTGTAATGAAGAGACAGGGGTGTAATGAATAGACAGGGTGTGTAATGAAGAGACAGGGGGTGTAATGAAGAGACAGGGGGGTGTAATGAAGAGACAGGGGGTGTAATGAAGAGACAGGGGGTGTAATGAAGAGACAGGGGGTGTAATGAAGAGACAGGGGGTGTAATGAAAAGACGGGGGTGTAATGAAGAGACAGGGATGTAATAAAGAGACAGGGGGGTGTAATGAAGAGACAGGGGGGTGTAATGAAGAGATAGGGGGTGTAATGAAGAGACAGGGGGGTGTAATGAAGAGACAGGGGGTGTAATGAAGAGACAGGGGGTGTAATGAAGAGACAGGGGGTGTAATAAAGAGACAGGGGTGTAATGAAGAGACAGGGGGTGTAATGAAGAGACAGGGGGTGTAATGAAGAGACTGGGGGTGTAATGAAGAGACTGGGGTGTAATGAAGAGACAGGGGGTGTAATGAAGAGACAGGGGGGAGTAATGAAGATACAGGGGGTATAATGAAGAGACAGGGGGTGTAATGAAGAGACAGGGGGTGTAATGAAGAGACAGGGTGTGTAATGAAAAGACAGGGGGTGTAATGAAGAGACAGGGGGTGTAATGAAGAGACAGGGGGTGTAATGAAGAGACAGGGGGGTGTAATGAAGAGACAGGGGGTGTAATGAAGAGACAGGGGGGTGTAATGAAGAGACAGGGGGTGTAATGAAGAGACAGGGGGGTGTAATGAAGAGACAGGGGTGTAATGAAGAGACAGGGTGTGTAATGAAGAGACAGGGGGTGTAATGAAGAGACAGGGGGGTGTAATGAAGAGACAGGGGGTGTAATGAAGAGACAGGCGGTGTAATGAAGAGACAGGGGGTGTAATGAAGAGACGGGGGTGTAATTCAGAGACAGGGGGTGTAATAAAGAGACAGGGGGGGTGTAATGAAGAGACAGGGGGGTGTAATGAAGAGACAGGGTGTGTAATGAAGAGACAGGGGGTGTAATGAAGAGACAGGGGGTGTAATGAAGAGACGGGGGTGTAATGAAGAGACAGGGGGTGTAATGAAGAGACAGGGGGTGTAATGAAGAGACAGGGGGTGTAATAAAGAGACAGGGGTGTAATGAAGAGACAGGGGGGTGTAATGAAGAGACAGGGGGTGTAATGAAGAGACTGGGGGTGTAATGAAGAGACTGGGGTGTAATGAAGAGACTGGGGTGTAATGAAGAGACAGGGGGTGTAATGAAGATACAGGGTGTGTAATGAAGAGACTGGGGGTGTAATGAAGAGGCAGGGGGGTGTAATGAAGATACAGGGGGTGTAATGAAGAGACAAGGGGGTGTAATAAAGAGACAGGGGTGTAATGAAGAGACAGGGGGTGTAATGAAGAGACAGGGGGTGTAATGAAGAGACAGGGTGAGTAATGAAGAGACTGGGGGTGTAATGAAGAGACAGGGGGTGTAATGAAGAGAAAGGGGGGTGTAATGAAGAGACAGGGGGTGTAATGAAGAGACAGGGGGTGTAATAAAGAGACAGGGGTGTAATGAAGAGACAGGGGGGTGTAATGAAGAGACAGGGGGTGTAATGAAGAGACTGGGGGTGTAATGAAGAGACAGGGGGTGTAATGAAGATACAGGGGGTGTAATGAAGAGACAGGGGGGTGTAATGAAGAGACAGGGGTGTAATGAATAGACAGGGTGTGTAATGAAGAGACAGGGGGTGTAATGAAGAGACAGGGGGTGTAATGAAGAGACAGGGGGGTGTAATGAAGAGACAGGGGGTGTAATGAAGAGACAGGGGGTGTAATGAAGAGACAGGGGTTGTAATGAAGAGACGGGGGTGTAATGAAGAGACAGGGGGGTGTAATAAAGAGACAGTGGGGTGTAATGAAGAGACAGGGTGTGTAATGAAGAGATAGGGGGTGTAATGAAGAGACAGGGGGGTGTAATGAAGAGACAGGGGGTGTAATGAAGAGACAGGGGGTGTAATGAAGAGACAGGGGGTGTAATAAAGAGACAGGGGTGTAATGAAGAGACAGGGGGGTGTAATGAAGAGACAGGGGGTGTAATGAAGAGACTGGGGGTGTAATGAAGAGACTGGGGTGTAATGAAGAGACAGGGGGTGTAATGAAGATACAGGGTGTGTAATGAAGAGACTGGGGGTGTAATGAAGAGACAGGGGGTGTAATGAAGATACAGGGGGGTGTAATGAAGAGACAAGGGGGTGTAATAAATAGACAGGGGTGTAATGAAGAGACAGGGGGTGTAATGAAGAGACAGGGGGTGTAATGAAGAGACAGGGTGTGTAATGAGGAGACTGGGGGTGTAATGAAGAGACAGGGGGGTGTAATGAAGAGACAGGGGGGTGTAATGAAGAGACAGGGGGTGTAATGAAGAGACAGGGGGTGTAATAAAGAGACAGGGGTGTAATGAAGAGACAGGGGGGTGTAATGAAGAGACAGGGGGTGTAATGAAGAGACAGGGGGTGTAATGAAGAGACAGGGGGTGTAATGAAGATACAGGGGGTGTAATGAAGAGACAGGGGGTGTAATGAAGATACAGGGTGTGTAATGAAGAGACTGGGGGTGTAATGAAGAGACAGGGGGTGTAATGAAGAGACAGGGTGTGCAATGAAGAGACTGGGGTGTAATGAAGAGACAGAGGTGTAATGAAGAGACAGGGTGTGTAATGAAGAGACAGGGGTGTAATGAAGAGACAGGGGGTGTAATGAAGAGACAGGGGGGTGTAATGAAGAGACAGGGGGGTGTAATGAAGAGACAGGGGGTGTAATGAAGAGACTGGGGCGCTATAGGTGCTGGAATAAGGGATATTAAAATATAATGTTACTGAAAGCGCACGGTCAATGGCATAAATTAAAAACAAAAAAAAGTTCAGAATGAAGAGACAGGGGGGTGTAATGAAGAGACAGGGTGTGTAATGAAGAGACAGGGTGTGTAATGAAGAGACAGGGGGTGTAATGAAGAGACAGGGTGTGTAATGAAGAGACAGGGTGTGTAATGAAGAGACAGGGTGTGTAATGAAGATACAGGGGGTGTAATGAAGAGACAGGGCGTGTAATGAAGAGACAGGGGGTGTAATGAAGAGACAGGGGGGGGTTTAATGAAGAGACAGGGGGGTAATGAAGAGACAGGGGGTGTAATGAAGAGACAGGGGGTGTAATGAAGAGACAGGGGGGTGTAATGAAGAGACAGGGGGTGTAATGAAGAGACAGGGGGTGTAATGAAGAGACAGGGGGTGTAATAAAGAGACAGGGGTGTAATGAAGAGACAGGGGGTGTAATGAAGAGACAGGGGGTGTAATGAAGAGACTGGGGGTGTAATGAAGAGACTGGGGTGTAATGAAGAGACTGGGGTGTAATGAAGAGACAGGGGGTGTAATGAAGATACAGGGTGTGTAATGAAGAGACTGGGGGTGTAATGAAGAGACAGGGGGGGTGTAATGAAGATACAGGGGGGTGTAATGAAGAGACAAGGGGGTGTAATAAAGAGACAGGGGTGTAATGAAGAGACAGGGGGTGTAATGAAGAGACAGGGTGTGTAATGAAGAGACAGGGTGTGTAATGAAGAGACTGGGGGTGTAATGAAGAGACAGGGGGGTTTAATGAAGAGACAGGGGGTGTAATGAAGAGACAGGGGGTGTAATGAAGAGACAGGGGGTGTAATAAAGAGACAGGGGTGTAATGAAGAGACAGGGGGGTGTAATGAAGAGACAGGGGGTGTAATGAAGAGACTGGGGGTGTAATGAAGAGACAAGGGGGTGTAATGAAGATACAGGGGGTGTAATGAAGAGACAGGGGGTGTAATGAAGATACAGGGTGTGTAATGAAGAGACTGGGGGTGTAATGAAGAGACAGGGGGGTGTAATGAAGAGACAAGGGGGTGTAATAAAGAGACAGGGGTGTAATGAAGAGACAGGGGGTGTAATGAAGAGACAGGGGGTGTAATGAAGAGACAGGGTGTGTAATGAAGAGACTGGGGGTGTAATGAAGAGACAGGGTGTAATGAAGAGACAGGGGGGTGTAATGAAGAGACAGGGGGTGTAATAAAGAGACAGGGGGGTGTAATGAAGAGACAGGGGGTGCAATGAAGAGACAGGGGGGTGTAATGAAGATACAGGGGGGTGTAATGAAGAGACAAGGGGGTGTAATAAAGAGACCGGGGTGTAATGAAGAGACAGGGGGTGTAATGAAGAGACAGGGGGTGTAATGAAGAGACAGGGTGAGTAATGAAGAGACTGGGGGTGTAATGAAGAGACAGGGGGGTGTAATGAAGAGACAGGGGGGTGTAATGAAGAGACAGGGGGGTGTAATGAAGAGACAGGGGGTGTAATGAAGAGACAGGGGGTGTAATAAAGAGACAGGGGTGTAATGAAGAGACAGGGGGGTGTAATGAAGAGACAGGGGGTGTAATGAAGAGACAGGGGGTGTAATGAAGAGACAGGGGGGTGTAATAAAGAGACAGGGGTGTAATGAAGAGACAGGGGGGTGTAATGAAGAGACAGGGGGTGTAATGAAGAGACAGGGTGTGTAATGAAGAGACTGGGGGTGTAATGAAGAGACAGGGGGGTAATGAAGAGACAGGGGGGTGTAATGAAGAGACGGGGTGTAATGAAGTGATTGGGGTGTAATGAAGAGACAGGGGGGTGTAATGAAGAGACAGGGGGGTGCAATAAAGAGACAGGGGGTGTAATGAAGAGACAGGGGGTGTAATGAAGAGACAGGGGGTGTAATGAAGAGACAGGGGGGTGTAATGAAGAGACAGGGGGGTGTAATGAAGAGACAGGGGGTGTAATGAAGAGACAGGGGGGTGTAATGAAGAGACAGGGGGGGTGTAATGAAGAGACAGGGGGGTGTAATGAAGAGACAGGGGGTGTAATGAAGAGACAGGGGGTGTAATGAAGAGACAGGGGGGTGTAATGAAGAGACAGGGGGTGTAATGAAGAGACAGGGGGTGTAATGAAGAGGCAGGGGGGTGTAATGAAGAGACAGGGGGTGTGATGAAGAGACAGGGGGTGTGATGAAGAGACAGGGGTGTAATGAAGAGACAGGGGGGTGTAATGAAGAGACAGGGGGGTGTAATGAAGAGACAGGGGGTGTAATGAAGAGACAGGAGGTGTAATGAAGAGACTGGGGCGCTATAGGTGCTGGAATAAGGGATATTAAAATATAATGTTACTGAAAGCGCACGGTCAATGGCATAAATTAAAAACAAAAAAAAGTTCAGAATGAAGAGACAGGGGGGTGTAATGAAGAGACAGGGTGTGTAATGAAGAGACAGGGTGTGTAATGAAGAGACAGGGGGTGTAATGAAGAGACAGGGTGTGTAATGAAGAGACAGGGTGTGTAATGAAGATACAGGGGGTGTAATGAAGAGACAGGGTGTGTAATGAAGAGACAGGGGGTGTAATGAAGAGACAGGGGGGTTGTAATGAAGAGACAGGGGGTGTAATGAAGAGATAGGGGGTGTAATGAAGAGACAGGGGGGTGTAATGAAGAGACAGGGGGTGTAATGAAGAGACAGGGGGTGTAATGAAGAGACGGGGGTGTAATGAAGAGACAGGGGGGTGTAATAAAGAGACAGTGGGGTGTAATGAAGAGACAGGGTGTGTAATGAAGAGATAGGGGGTGTAATGAAGAGACAGGGGGGTGTAATGAAGAGACAGGGGGTGTAATGAAGAGACAGGGGGTGTAATGAAGAGACAGGGGGTGTAATAAAGAGACAGGGGTGTAATGAAGAGACAGGGGGGTGTAATGAAGAGACAGGGGGTGTAATGAAGAGACTGGGGGTGTAATGAAGAGACTGGGGTGTAATGAAGAGACAGGGGGTGTAATGAAGATACAGGGTGTGTAATGAAGAGACAGGGGGTGTAATGAAGAGACAGGGGGTGTAATGAAGATACAGGGGGGTGTAATGAAGAGACAAGGGGGTGTAATAAAGAGACAGGGGTGTAATGAAGAGACAGGGGGTGTAATGAAGAGACAGGGGGTGTAATGAAGAGACAGGGTGTGTAATGAGGAGACTGGGGGTGTAATGAAGAGACAGGGGGGTGTAATGAAGAGACAGGGGGGTGTAATGAAGAGACAGGGGGTGTAATGAAGAGACAGGGGGTGTAATAAAGAGACAGGGGTGTAATGAAGAGACAGGGGGTGTAATGAAGAGACAGGGGGTGTAATGAAGAGACAGGGGGTGTAATGAAGAGACAGGGGGTGTAATGAAGATACAGGGGGTGTAATGAAGAGACAGGGGGTGTAATGAAGATACAGGGTGTGTAATGAAGAGACTGGGGGTGTAATGAAGAGACAGGGGGTGTAATGAAGAGACAGGGTGTGCAATGAAGAGACTGGGGTGTAATGAAGAGACAGAGGTGTAATGAAGAGACAGGGTGTGTAATGAAGAGACAGGGGTGTAATGAAGAGACAGGGGGTGTAATGAAGAGACAGGGGGGTGTAATGAAGAGACAGGGGGGTGTAATGAAGAGACAGGGGGTGTAATGAAGAGACTGGGGGTGTAATGAAGAGACAGGGGTGTAATGAAGAGACAGGGGGTGTAATGAAGAGACAGGGGGGTGTAATGAAGAGACAGGGGGGTGTAATGAAGAGACAGGGGGTGTAATGAAGAGACTGGGGCGCTATAGGTGCTGGAATAAGGGATATTAAAATATAATGTTACTGAAAGCGCACGGTCAATGGCATAAATTAAAAACAAAAAAAAGTTCAGAATGAAGAGACAGGGGGGTGTAATGAAGAGACAGGGTGTGTAATGAAGAGACAGGGTGTGTAATGAAGAGACAGGGGGTGTAATGAAGAGACAGGGTGTGTAATGAAGAGACAGGGTGTGTAATGAAGAGACAGGGTGTGTAATGAAGATACAGGGGTTGTAATGAAGAGACAGGGTGTGTAATGAAGAGACAGGGGGTGTAATGAAGAGACAGGGGGGGTTTAATGAAGAGACAGGGGGGTAATGAAGAGACAGGGGGTGTAATGAAGAGACAGGGGGTGTAATGAAGAGACAGGGGGGTGTAATGAAGAGACAGGGGGTGTAATGAAGAGACAGGGGGTGTAATGAAGAGACAGGGGGTGTAATAAAGAGACAGGGGTGTAATGAAGAGACAGGGGGTGTAATGAAGAGACAGGGGGTGTAATGAAGAGACTGGGGGTGTAATGAAGAGACTGGGGTGTAATGAAGAGACTGGGGTGTAATGAAGAGACAGGGGGTGTAATGAAGATACAGGGTGTGTAATGAAGAGACTGGGGGTGTAATGAAGAGACAGGGGGGGTGTAATGAAGATACAGGGGGGTGTAATGAAGAGACAAGGGGGTGTAATAAAGAGACAGGGGTGTAATGAAGAGACAGGGGGTGTAATGAAGAGACAGGGTGTGTAATGAAGAGACAGGGTGTGTAATGAAGAGACTGGGGGTGTAATGAAGAGACAGGGGGGTTTAATGAAGAGACAGGGGGTGTAATGAAGAGACAGGGGGTGTAATGAAGAGACAGGGGGTGTAATAAAGAGACAGGGGTGTAATGAAGAGACAGGGGGGTGTAATGAAGAGACAGGGGGTGTAATGAAGAGACTGGGGGTGTAATGAAGAGACAAGGGGTTGTAATGAAGATACAGGGGGTGTAATGAAGAGACAGGGGGTGTAATGAAGATACAGGGTGTGTAATGAAGAGACTGGGGGTGTAATGAAGAGACAGGGGGGTGTAATGAAGAGACAAGGGGGTGTAATAAAGAGACAGGGGTGTAATGAAGAGACAGGGGGTGTAATGAAGAGACAGGGGGTGTAATGAAGAGACAGGGTGTGTAATGAAGAGACTGGGGGTGTAATGAAGAGACAGGGTGTAATGAAGAGACAGGGGGGTGTAATGAAGAGACAGGGGGTGTAATAAAGAGACAGGGGGGTGTAATGAAGAGACAGGGGGTGCAATGAAGAGACAGGGGGGTGTAATGAAGATACAGGGGGGTGTAATGAAGAGACAAGGGGGTGTAATAAAGAGACCGGGGTGTAATGAAGAGACAGGGGGTGTAATGAAGAGACAGGGGGTGTAATGAAGAGACAGGGTGAGTAATGAAGAGACTGGGGGTGTAATGAAGAGACAGGGGGGTGTAATGAAGAGACAGGGGGGTGTAATGAAGAGACAGGGGGGTGTAATGAAGAGACAGGGGGTGTAATGAAGAGACAGGGGGTGTAATAAAGAGACAGGGGTGTAATGAAGAGACAGGGGGGTGTAATGAAGAGACAGGGGGTGTAATGAAGAGACAGGGGGTGTAATGAAGAGACAGGGGGTGTAATAAAGAGACAGGGGTGTAATGAAGAGACAGGGGGGGTGTAATGAAGAGACAGGGGGTGTAATGAAGAGACAGGGTGTGTAATGAAGAGACTGGGGGTGTAATGAAGAGACAGGGGGGTAATGAAGAGACAGGGGGGTGTAATGAAGAGACGGGGTGTAATGAAGTGACTGGGGTGTAATGAAGAGACAGGGGGGTGTAATGAAGAGACAGGGGGGTGCAATAAAGAGACAGGGGGTGTAATGAAGAGACAGGGGGTGTAATGAAGAGACAGGGGGGTGTAATGAAGAGACAGGGGGGTGTAATGAAGAGACAGGGGGTGTAATGAAGAGACAGGGGGGTGTAATGAAGAGACAGGGGGTGTAATGAAGAGACAGGGGGGTGTAATGAAGAGACAGGGGGGGTGTAATGAAGAGACAGGGGGGTGTAATGAAGAGACAGGGGGTGTAATGAAGAGACAGGGGGTGTAATGAAGAGACAGGGGGGTGTAATGAAGAGACAGGGGGTGTAATGAAGAGACAGGGGGTGTAATGAAGAGGCAGGGGGGTGTAATGAAGAGACAGGGGGTGTGATGAAGAGACAGGGGGTGTGATGAAGAGACAGGGGTGTAATGAAGAGACATGGGGGTGTAATGAAGAGACAGGGGGGTGTAATGAAGAGACAGGGGGGTGTAATGAAGAGACAGGGGGTGTAATGAAGAGACTGGGGCGCTATAGGTGCTGGAATAAGGGATATTAAAATATAATGTTACTGAAAGCGCACGGTCAATGGCATAAATTAAAAACAAAAAAAAGTTCAGAATGAAGAGACAGGGGGGTGTAATGAAGAGACAGGGTGTGTAATGAAGAGACAGGGTGTGTAATGAAGAGACAGGGGGTGTAATGAAGAGACAGGGTGTGTAATGAAGAGACAGGGTGTGTAATGAAGAGACAGGGTGTGTAATGAAGATACAGGGGGTGTAATGAAGAGACAGGGTGTGTAATGAAGAGACAGGGGGTGTAATGAAGAGACAGGGGGGGTGTAATGAAGAGACAGGGGGGTAATGAAGAGACAGGGGGTGTAATGAAGAGACAGGGGGTGTAATGAAGAGACAGGGGGGTGTAATGAAGAGACAGGGGTGTAATGAAGAGACAGGGGGTGTAATGAAGAGACAGGGGGTGTAATAAAGAGACAGGGGTGTAATGAAGAGACAGGGGGTGTAATGAAGAGACTGGGGGTGTAATGAAGAGACTGGGGTGTAATGAAGAGACAGGGTGTGTAATGAAGATACAGGGGGTGTAATGAAGAGACAGGGGGTGTAATGAAGAGACAGGGGGTGTAATGAAGATACAGGGTGTGTAATGAAGAGACTGGGGGTGTAATGAAGAGACAGGGGGGGTGTAATGAAGATACAGGGGGGTGTAATGAAGAGACAAGTGGGTGTAATAAAGAGACAGGGGTGTAATGAAGAGACAGGGGGTGTAATGAAGAGACAGGGTGTGTAATGAAGAGACAGGGTGTGTAATGAAGAGACTGGGGGTGTAATGAAGAGACAGGGGGGTTTAATGAAGAGACAGGGGGTGTAATGAAGAGACAGGGGGTGTAATGAAGAGACAGGGGGTGTAATAAAGAGACAGGGGTGTAATGAAGAGACAGGGGGGTGTAATGAAGAGACAGGGGGTGTAATGAAGAGACTGGGGGTGTAATGAAGAGACAAGGGGGTGTAATGAAGATACAGGGGGTGTAATGAAGAGACAGGGGGTGTAATGAAGATACAGGGTGTGTAATGAAGAGACTGGGGGTGTAATGAAGAGACAGGGGGGTGTAATGAAGAGACAAGGGGGTGTAATAAAGAGACAGGGGTGTAATGAAGAGACAGGGGGTGTAATGAAGAGACAGGGGGTGTAATGAAGAGACAGGGTGTGTAATGAAGAGACTGGGGGTGTAATGAAGAGACAGGGTGTAATGAAGAGACAGGGGGGTGTAATGAAGAGACAGGGGGTGTAATAAAGAGACAGGGGGGTGTAATGAAGATACAGGGGGGTGTAATGAAGAGACAAGGGGGTGTAATAAAGAGACCGGGGTGTAATGAAGAGACAGGGGGTGTAATGAAGAGACAGGGGGTGTAATGAAGAGACAGGGTGAGTAATGAAGAGACTGGGGGTGTAATGAAGAGACAGGGGGGTGTAATGAAGAGACAGGGGGTGTAATGAAGAGACAGGGGGTGTAATAAAGAGACAGGGGTGTAATGAAGAGACAGGGGGGTGTAATGAAGAGACAGGGGGTGTAATGAAGAGACAGGGGGTGTAATGAAGAGACAGGGGGGTGTAATAAAGAGACAGGGGTGTAATGAAGAGACAGGGGGGGTGTAATGAAGAGACAGGGGGTGTAATGAAGAGACAGGGTGTGTAATGAAGAGACTGGGGGTGTAATGAAGAGACAGGGGGGTAATGAAGAGACAGGGGGGTGTAATGAAGAGACGGGGTGTAATGAAGTGACTGGGGTGTAATGAAGAGACAGGGGGGTGTAATGAAGAGACAGGGGGGTGCAATAAAGAGACAGGGGGTGTAATGAAGAGACAGGGGGTGTAATGAAGAGACAGGGGGTGTAATGAAGAGACAGGGGGTGTAATGAAGAGACAGGGGGGTGTAATGAAGAGACAGGGGGTGTAATGAAGAGACAGGGGGTGTAATGAAGAGACAGGGGGGTGTAATGAAGAGACAGGGGGTGTAATGAAGAGACAGGGGGGTGTAATGAAGAGACAGGGGGGGGTGTAATGAAGAGACAGGGGGGTGTAATGAAGAGACAGGGGGGTGTAATGAAGAGACAGGGGGTGTAATGAAGAGACAGGGGGGTGTAATGAAGAGACAGGGGGTGTAATGAAGAGACAGGGGGGTGTAATGAAGAGACAGGGGGGTGTAATGAAGAGACAGGGGGTGTAATGAAGAGACAGGGGGTGTAATGAAGAGACAGGGGGGTGTAATGAAGAGACAGGGGGTGTAATGAAGAGACAGGGGGGTGTAATGAAGAGACAGGGGGTGTAATGAAGAGACAGGGGGGTGTAATGAAGAGACAGGGGGTGTAATGAAGAGACAGGGGGTGTAATGAAGAGACAGGGGGGTGTAATGAAGAGACAGGGGGTGTAATGAAGAGACAGGGGGTGTAATGAAGAGACAGGGGGTGTGATGAAGAGACAGGGGGTGTAATGAAGAGACAGGGGGGTGTAATGAAGAGACAGGGGGGTGTAATGAAGAGACAGGGGGTGTAATGAAGAGACAGGGGGGTGTAATGAAGAGACAGGGGGTGTAATGAAGAGACAGGGGGGTGTAATGAAGAGACAGGGGGTGTAATGAAGAGACAGGGGGTGTAATGAAGAGACAGGGGGGTGTAATGAAGAGACAGGGGGTGTAATGAAGAGACAGGGGGTGTAATGAAGAGACAGGGGGTGTAATGAAGAGACAGGGGGTGTAATGAAGAGACAGGGGGTGTAATGAAGAGACAGGGGGTGTAATGAAGAGACAGGGGGTGTGATGAAGAGACTGGGGCGCTATAGGTGCTGGAATAAGGGATATTAAAATATAATGTTACTGAAAGTGCACGGTCAATGGCATAAATTAAAAACAAAAAAAAGTTCAGAATTTCTGATTTTTGGTCACTTCATATACCAGAAAAAAAGACAAAAAAGACAAAAAAAACATCAAAATAAACAAACAAAAAAAATAAAACCTATATAAATTAAAAACCTATATAATCCCTGTAATCGTACAGACCTACAGAATAAAAATGTAATTTGTATCAAAAGGTGTACTGCACTCACCAGGAGGTACACTACCCAGAAGTGTCCCCTGAGAGTCTTTTCATGCAGGGTGAACACTTTTATGCCCTCTTGTGGACAGACCTAGTATCTGATCAGATCTGACCTGTATTTATTTACGTGCCTTTCATCTTCCAACCAGTGTGCCTCCAGCTGTTGCAAAACTAGAACTCCCAGGCATGCTGGGAGTTCTAGTTTTGCAACAGCTGGAGGCACCCTGGTTGGGGAGGATTAGGGTTTTACTATGTATAACGGGGAGGTGGGCGTCTGCACATGCGCAGTACATCTATCCCTGACAGGTGCGCTACCTGCGGTGTGGGTGTGGCTTGCAGTCAGTGGGCGTGGTTAACTCACAGTCACAGGCTATGCATAGAGAACGTGAAGTAGCGGCGACATCTAGTGGTAGCGGCGAGCGTAGGCGTCCGCAGCGGTTTCTCCCACAATGCCCCGCGCTGCGGGGCTGAGGTGCGGGGCGTGGCCTGTGGATGACGCAGTGCGGCGCATGCTCTGTGGGTGGCGGGAGGAGAGGAAGTGGAAGAGGTGGAGCAGGAGCCGGAGCGGCTACAAAAAGGTAAAACACCCCGAAATCTTCCCGGACGCTGAGCCCCAGCCCCGCCCCCGCACACTGAGAGCCCCAGAGCACGGGCGGCCCCTGCGGGGGATCATAGAGCCGCCCCCGCAGACATAGAGCGGCCAGTACTGGTATATACACCCGGGGAGAATGATAGATACCTGGTAACTAGGGTAACTACCCGGGGAGGATGATAGATACCTGGTAACTACCCGGGGAGAATGATAGATACCTGGTAACTAGGGTAACTATCCAGGGAGAATGATAGAAACCGGGTAACTAGGGTAACTACCCGGGGAGAATGATAGATACCTGGTAACTAGGGTAACTATCCAGGGAGAATGATAGAAACCGGGTAACTAGGGTAACTACCCGGGGAGAATGACAGATATATGGTAACTAGGGTAACTATCCAGGGAGAATGATAGATACCTGGTAACTAGGGTAACTATCCAGGGAGAATGATAGAAACCGGGTAACTAGGGTAACTACCCGGGGAGAATGACAGATATATGGTAACTAGGGTAACTATCCAGGGAGGATGATAGATACCGATAACTACCCTGGGAGGATGATAGATACCGGGTAACTACCCGGTGAGGATGATAGATACTGAGTAACTACCCGGGGAGGATGATAGATAACGAGTAAGTAACCGGGGAGGATGATAGATACCGGTAACTACCCTGGGAGGATGATAGATACCGGGTTACTAGGGTAACTACCCTGGGAGGATGATAGATACCGGGTAACTAGGGTAACTACCTGGGGAGGATGATAGATACATGGTAACTAGGGTAATTACCCCAGGAGGATGATAGATACCTTTTAACTAGGGTAATTACCCCAGGAGGATGATAGATACCTGGTAACTAGGGTAACTACCCAGGGAGAATGATAAATACCGGGTAACTAGGGTAACTACCTGGGGAGAATGATAGATACCTGGTAACTAGGGTAACTGCCTGAGGAGAATGATAGATGCCCAGTAACTATGGTAACCACCCAGGGAGAGTGATAGACTACTGGTAACTAGGGTAACTACCCTGGGAGAATGATAGATACCTGGTACCTACCTGAGGAGAATGATAGCTACCTGGTAACTAAGGTAACTACCTGGTAACTAAGGTAAGAACCCGGGAAGGATGATAGAGAGGGTAACTAGGGTAACTACCCGGGGAGAATGATAGATACCTGGTAACTAGGGTAATTACCCCAGGAGGATGATAGATACCCGGTAACTAGGGTAACAACCCAGGGAGAATGATAGATACCTGGTAACTAGGGTAACTACCCGGGGAGAATGATAGATATATGGTAACTAGGGTAACTATCCAGGGAGGATGATAGATACCGAGTAACTACCCGGGGAGGATTATAGATACCGATAACTACCCTGGGAGGATGATAGATACCGGGTAACTACCCGGTGAGGATGATAGATACTGAGTAACTACCCGGGGAGGATGATAGATAACGAGTAAGTAACCGGGGAGGATGATAGATACCGGTAACTACCCTGGGAGGATGATAGATACCGGGTAACTAGGGTAACTACCCTGGGAGGATGATAGATACCGGGTAACTAGGGTAACTACCTGGGGAGGATGATAGATACCGGTAACTACCCTGGGAGGATGATAGATACCGGGTAACTAGGGTAACTACCCTGGGAGGATGATAGATACCGGGTAACTAGGGTAACTACCTGGGGAGGATGATAGATACATGGTAACTAGGGTAATTACCCCAGGAGGATGATAGATACCTGGTAACTAGGGTAATTACCCCAGGAGGATGATAGATACCTGGTAACTAGGGTAACTACCCAGGGAGAATGATAAATACCGGGTAACTAGGGTAACTACCTGGGGAGGATGATAGATACCTGGTAACTAGGGTAATTACCCCAGGAGGATGATAGATACCCGGTAACTAGGGTAACTACCCAGGGAGAATGATAGATACCTGGTAACTAGGGTAACTACCCGGGGAGAATGATAGATACCTGGTAACTAGGGTAACTGCCTGAGGAGAATGATAGATGCCCAGTAACTATGGTAACCACCCAGGGAGAGTGATAGACTACTGGTAACTAGGGTAACTACCCTGGGAGAATGATAGATACCTGGTACCTACCTGAGGAGAATGATAGCTACCTGGTAACTAAGGTAACTACCTGGTAACTAAGGTAAGAACCCGGGAAGGATGATAGAGAGGGTAACTAGGGTAACTACCCGGGGAGAATGATAGATACCTGGTAACTAGGGTAATTACCCCAGGAGGATGATAGATACCCGGTAACTAGGGTAACTACCCAGGGAGAATGATATATACCTGGTAACTAGGGTAACTACCCGGGGAGAATGATAGATACCTGGTAACTAGGGTAACTACCCGGGGAGAATGGTAGATACCTGGTAACTAGGGTAACTACCCGGGGAGAATGATAGAAACCGGGTAACTAGGGTAACTACCCGGGGAGAATGATAGATACCTGGTAACTAGGGTAACTATCCAGGGAGGATGATAGATACCGAGTAACTACCCGGGGAGGATGATAGATACCGGTAATTACCCTGGGAGGATGATAGATACCGGGTAACTAGGGTAACTACCTGGGGAGGATAGTAGATACCGGGTAACTACCCAGACAGGATGATGGATACCTGGTAACTAGGGTAACTGCCTGAGGAGAATGATAGATGCCCAGTAACTAGGTAACTACCCCAGGAGAAGGATAGAGACTCAGTAAGTAGGGTACTACTAGGGTAAACGCCCAGAAAAGATGATAGAGACCTGGTAACTAGGGTAAATACCTGAGAAGGATGATAGAGACCCGGTAACTACCTGGGAAGAATGATGGACGGCCAGTAACTATGGTAACCACCCAGGGAGAGTGATAGACTACTGGTAACTAGGGTAACTACCCTGGGAGAATGATATATACCTGGTACCTACCTGAGGAGAATGATAGCTACCTGGTAACTAAGGTAACTACCTGGTAACTAAGGTAAGGACCCGGGAAGAATGATAGAGAGGGTAACTAGGGTAACTACCCGGGAAGAATGATAGATACCTGGTAACTAGGGTAATTACCCCAGGAGGATGATAGATACCCGGTAACTAGGGTAAGTACCCAGGGAGAATGATAGATACCTGGTAACTAGGGTAATTACCCAGGGAGAATGATAGATACCTGGTAACTACCGGGGAGAATGAGGGATCCCGGTAACTACCCGAGAAGAATGATGGATACCCGGTAACTAGGGTAACTACCCAGGGAGAATTATAGATATATGGCAACTAGGGTAACTACCTGGGGAGGATGATAGATACCTGGGAACTACTGGGGAGAATGATAGATACCTGGTAACTAGGTTAATTACCCAGGGAGAATGATAGATACCGGGTAACTACCCGGGGAGAATGATGGATACCCGGTAACTAGGGTAACTACCCGAGGAGAATGATAGATACCCGATAACTAGGGTAACTACCCCAGTAGAAGGATAGAGACTCAGTAAGTAGGGTAAATACCTTGGGGGAATGATAGATACTCAGTAACTAGGGTAAACACCCAGAAAAGATGAAAGAGACCCTGTAACTAGGGTAAATACCTGAGAAGGATGATAGAGACCCGGTAACTACCCGGGAAGAATGATGGACGGCCAGTAACTAGGGTAACCACCCAGAGAGAGTGATAGACTACCGGTAACTTGGGTAACCAGCCATGGAGAATGATAGATACCTGGTAACTAGGGTAACTACCCGGGGAGAATGATAGATACCTTGTAACTAGGGTAACTACCCGGGGAGAATGATAGATACCTGGTAACTAGGGTAACTACCCGGGGAGAATGATAGATACCTTGTAACTAGGGTAACAACCCAGGGAGAATGATAGATACCTGGTAACTAGGGTAACTACCCAGGGAGAATGATAGATATATGGTAACTAGGGTAACTACCCGGGGAGAATGATAGATATATGGTAACTAGGGTAACTACCCAGGGAGAATGATAGATATATGGTAACTAGGGTAACTACCCGGGGAGAATGATAGATATATGGTAACTAGGGTAAACACTTGGGAAGGATGATAGAGACCCAGTAACTAGGGTAACTACCCGAGGAGAGTGATAGACACCCAGTAACTATGGAAACTACCAGAGGAGAGTGATAGACACCCAGTAACTAGGGTAACCAGTCAGAGCGTATTATAAATACTTGGTCACTAGGGTAAATACCTGACTCACTTTACTCATGTTGCTTCTTGTTTTTCCCATGATTCTGCTCTGTCCCCATAATGACAAAGTGATCACACAATGTTACAAATCTTTACTAATCTACTAAAAAGGGAAAAACTAGAATCTTACAATGATGTAAGTATTCATACCCTTTACTATAACATGTGACATAAGTATTCATACCCTTTACTCAGGACTGAGGTGAAGCCCCTTTGGCAGTGATTCCGGCCTCCAGTCTTCTTGGGGATGAGGCCATAAGGTTTACACACCTGGATTTGAGGATTTTCTGCCGTTCTTCTCTGTAGATCCTCTCGGCTCTGTCAGGTTGGATGGGGACGGTCGGTAGAAGCCATTATCAGGTCTCCAGAGATGTTCCATTGGGTTCGGGCACTGTCTTGGCCACCAAGGACATTCACAGAGTTGCCCCTAAGCTGCTCCTGTGTTGTCTTGGCCGTGTGCTTAGGGTCATTGTCTTGTTGGAATCTGAGGCCCAGATCTCTGGATCAGGTTTTCATGAAGAATATCTCTGTATTTTGCTCCATTCAGCTTTCCCTCAACCCTGACCAGTCTCTCCCCCCCCCCCCCCCCAACGATGCGGCCCCCACCATGATCACTGTAGGGATGGTATTGGTCAGGTGATGGGCAGTACCTGGTTTCCCCCAGACATGATGCTGCACCCACCATGATCACTGTAGGGTTGGTATTGGGCAGGTGATGGGCAGTGCCTGGTTTCCCCCAGACATGATGCTGCCCCCACCATGATCACTGTAGGGATGGTATTGGGCAGGTGATGGGCAGTGCCTGGTTTCCTCCAGACATGATGCTGCCCCACCATGATCACTGTAGGGATGGTATTGGGCAGTGATGGGCAGTGCCTGGTTTCCTCCAGCCATGATGCTGCCCCCCACCATGATCACTGTAGGGATGGTATTGGGCAGGTGATGGGCAGTACCTGGTTTCCCCCAGACATGATGCTGCCCCCTCCATGATCACTGTAGGGATGGTATTGGGCAGGTGATGGGCAGTACCTGGTTTCCCCCAGACATGATGCTGCCCCCACCATGATCACTGTAGGGATGGTATTGGGCAGGTGATGGGCAGTACCTGGTTTCCCCCAGACATGATGCTGCACCCACCATGATCACTGTAGGGTTGGTATTGGGCAGGTGATGGGCAGTGCCTGGTTTCCCCCAGACATGATGCTACCCCCACCATGTTCACTGTAGGGATGGTATTGGGCAGGGGATGGGCAGTGCCTGGTTTCCTCTAGACATGATGCTGCCCCCACCATGATCACTGTAGGGATGGTATTGGGTAGGTGATGGGCAGTACCTGCTTTCCTCTATACATGATGCTGCCCCCACCATGTTCACTGTAGGGATGGTATTGGGCAGGTGATGGTCAGTGTCTGGTTTCCCCCAGACATGATGCTGCCCCCACCATGATTACTGTAGAGATGGTATTGGGCAGGTGATGGGCAGTGCCTGGTGTCCTCCAGACATGATGCTGCCCCCACCATGATCTCTGTAGGGATGGTATTGGGCAGGTGATGGGCAGTGCCTGGTTTCCTCCAGACATTATGCTGCTCCCACCATACTTCACTGTAGGGATGGTATTTGGGCAGGTGAGGAGCAGTGCCATAAAGCCCAGATTGTGGAGGCTGCAGAGATGGTTCTGGACCTTCTGGAAATTTCTCCCATCTGCACACAGGATCTTTGGAGCTCGGCCATTGTGACCATTGGGTTCTTGGTCTCCTCTCTTGCCAAGATCCTTCTCCCCCAATTACTTAGTTGGGTAGGTGGCAGCTCTAGGAAGAGTCCTGGTTGTTTCTCCTTCTTCCGTGTAATTATTATGGAGGCCACTGAGCTCTTTAGAACTTTCAGTGCAGCAGAAATGTTTCTCCAGATCTTTGCCCCCAAACAATCTTGATCTCTACAAGCAGTTCTTTCCCCCTCATGTCTTGATTTTTGCTCTGATATACATTGTCAGCTGTGAGACCTTATATAGACCGGGCTGTGTCTGAGCTCTACAGGCAGTTCTTTCCCCCTCATGTCATGGTTTTTGCTCTGATATACATTGTCAGCTGTGAGACCTTATATAGACAGGGCTGTGTTTGAGCTCTACAGGCAGTTCTTTCTGCCTTATGTCTTGGTTTTTGCTCTGCTATACATTGTCAGCTGTGAGACCTTATATAGACAGGGCTGTGTCTGAGCTCTACAGGCAGTTCTTTCCCCCTCATGTCTTGGTTTTTGCTCTGATATACATTGTCAGCTGTGAGACCTTATATAGACAGGGCTGTGTCTTGTCCAATCAGGTGAATTTACTACAGGTGACTCTGATCAAGGTGGAGAAACATCTCAGAGATGATCAAGAGAAATGGGAGGAGCCAGAGCTAATGGGAGGAGCCAGAGCTAATGGGAGGAGGCAGAGCTAATGGGAGGAGGCAGAGCTAAATATCAAGTGTCCTAGTAAAGGGTCAGATTACTTATGTCCTTGCCAAATTTTTGTTTTTCCTTTTTATAAAACTTCTAATTGTGTTTTCACATTCTAATTATGGGGTATTGGGCAGAATGATGGGGGGGGGGGGGGGGACACATGATTTTTATTTATTTTTTACACGAGAAGCAGCATAAAATGTGAAATGCATTATACACCTTGTAAGTGTAAACATCCAAAGACCATGATATTCACCTAGTAACTAGTGATACAATTATATATACCAAGTAGAGTAATTATCCAAAGACCATTATAGACCATATAAAACCAATGAAAACTCCCTGAGACCATACATACCCAGCCACCAGAGCGAAAACAAGGAGACCAGATATTCCATGACGTCATGACCATGTGATCAGTCACATGATGGGGGAGGAGGAGTCACAGAAGGTAAAACACAACTATGGTAGGGACCTATATGTATTAAAATAAATGTATCTATATGTGTGTATGTATGGAGCAGTGTGGTTTGTATGTGAGTGCAGCAGAGCTGTGTGTATGTAAGGGCAGCAGAGCTGTGTGTGTATGTAAGGGCAGCAGAGCTGTGTGTGTATGTAAGGGCAGCAGAGCTGTGTGTGTATGTATGGAGCAGTGTGGTTTGTATGTGAGTGCAGCAGAGCTGTGTGTGTATGTAAGGGCAGCAGAGCTGTGTGTGTATGTAAGGGCAGCAGAGCTGTGTGTGTAATGTGTGTGCTGTGGAGGTGTCAATGTGCGGGCATACTGTACTGAGATGGAGAGTGTTAGCCGTAAGTGGTATTATTAAGATGTGGAAGTGTTTACCATGTAAAGTTACAGTGCAGGGTCACCGAGTGCTGAGGAGCATAAAAGCCACCAACACTCTGGTGACTCCATAACTGCAGAGACAAAACCTCATCTGGTATTAACATCAGCAGATGAGGTGCTGCATGCCACCCTCATATCACCAAGCACAATGCCAAGGGTCAGACAGAGGGGTGTAAGGCATCAGATGGAGGGGCAACTCCATGTTAATGCTTCTAGATTTACAATGGGATGTCCTAGAAGCTCCTTTAGGAATAATGTGTAGGTGTCCTAATACATTTGTCCATATACACTGAACGATCACTTCATTAGGAACTGGATGGTCCAACTTTTGGGCAATCATGGCTTGCAGTTGTTGGGGAACCGCTTCCACAAGGTGATGAACATCCTTAATGGGAACCAATCAGCAGATTTTAGCATATATAACGCTTGACAAAGCCTTGTATATGCTAAAATTGTTATCCTCACCATCCTCTGGGGACGTTTTTTTTGCCCCGAGGGATGGTGAAGACTACGCTAGTGGACTTTGACTAATGTGTGAGTGTTTAGTTTATTTCTGTTAGTTTGTGTGATTCCATACAGCATCCCGACCTCTGTCTGTTTTGTAGTTTATTTTGTTGACAGGGACTTCCATCACATATTTAGGGAGGGACTGTCACAGTGGTTGTCGATCCGCTATTTAGGGCAGATAGGCAAGTATGGAGGGATAGAGGGAGTGGGTGAGATCAGTTTGCACTCCTTCCCTGGCCATACGTGACCTCTTTAAAGGAAAAAGGCAGTGCAAAAGTTGTAACTTACCCTGTGCCCGGGCTGCAAAAAAAAAAAAAAAAAACTTTAACTCTCCTACGTTCCCCCGCTGCGCCGGTATCGGCGTCACGTTCCTCCAGTGCTGCACGACTCCCTGCTTCTTCGGCTTAGAACATCACACTTCAGTCAGTGTATCGCCGGCCGCAGGTAGGTAGTCTGGTTCAAGGGTAACCTGGCAGGGTTTTCCTTTTACAGGGAGAAGAAAAATCTGACTTCTCACTCACGGTGCATTCACCTGAGGACAAAATTGGTGCAAGCAATGTGTCTTTATTCAGAATGACAAAGGCTTGGTGGACAACACGTTTCGAAGGGGTAACCCTTGTTCCTTAGGACTTGAGCCATACTACCTTCCTGAGAGCTCCTTACATGACGCACTCAGCCTATCACCGGCTGAGGCGGGACATAGTTTTGGCCGTCGATACGCTGACTGCAGTGTGACGTTCCGAACCTAAGAAGCAGGGAGCCGAGCAGCACTGGAGGAACGGGACGCCAATACCAGCGCAACGGGGGAATGTAGGAAGGAGAGTTAAAGTTTCCGGTTTTTTTAATAGTTTTTGCAGCCAGGGGAAGTTAAAAGTTTTGCGCTGCGTTTCTCCTTTAATTAAGGCAGTGTGGAGAATTAAGTCTGGTTCCTCCAACCACTCCCTAGTGACCTGAGCCTGATGACACAGAGCATTGTCTTATTAAAAGATGGGACTGTAATCTGGGGACACCTCCTTGACGATATGAGGGCAGATGGTTACCTAACAGGTCCCTATAGTGTTAACCATTCAATGATTGTGGTACGATGACCAATGGTCCAAGGGCATGGCAGGAAAATGCCCCCCAGACAATGACATCACCACCACCTGCCTGTTAAACCTCAATGATGGACCCATGGGCCTCATGCTGTTTGCACCAGATGTGTACCCGGCCATCTGTATGGTTCAGTAGGGAAAGGGACTATCACTCCAGATGATCTGCCATGTATCTAAGCCCTATATAAGGCATTGTTTGTGATGATGAAAGGTTGTATGGGATACTGCTGTTGGTCTTCGGCTATTGTATGTATGATATGTGGTGTACAGTACACCAGTACAGTATACAATGTGCCATATACATGCATTGTAGTATACTTGTGTATGATGTGCGGTGTAATATTTGTGTGTCTGACCTGTCATATAAAATGTGGTGTAAGCAGCCATTTTCTTGAGTGTAGAGCGGTGTGTGAGAGCGGATGGCACATATTGTTTTTTTTAATTTTTTTTACTGTTATTGTATGGCTTTACTAGCATAACCAATTTAATGTTGTCTTTTCTATTCATATTTAGCCAAAACACTGGAGGCCATAGTGAATGCCCTCGCCATGTCTGGCGACACGGAGGAAGTGACTCGCCTCCGTAAGCCCAGGTTTTCTTATGAGGAGAACCAGATCCTTATCAGAGAAGTGCGAGCCCATTATTCTATGCTGTATGGCGCACAGAGTCGGCGCCTTAGTGTGGCCGAGCGGCGCCGAGTGTGGGAGGGTATTGCTGCAAAGATCAATGCCATCACCAACTGGAAGCGGACGGCCCAGGAAGTTCAGAAACGCTGGAACGACTTTAAGAGACGGACAAAGGAAAAGTTGGCTCGTATCCCTCATTCGACACAAAATGGAACAGCAGAGGATGTTCTCACAGCGGAGGAGGAAACCATCTTTGCCATCCTGGGTCCTGGGGTGGTACCTGGGAGGGAGTCCTATCTCCATGGGACACGGCTAGGAGCTATGGGTGAGCATTAGATTGCACCGACCCCCTCGTTTTCAGTGTTTTGAATAATTTCAGGTGACATCTCCTGGCTGCAGTCGTGACAGAGACTTATGAGTGATGTTATTATAGATTGCTATATATATTATAACCCAAATGTTCTCCTCTGGGTGCTGACCTCCACCTAACACGGTGTCTTCCATGTCCTGGAGATTTCAGATAGTCATAGAGGCAGTGACTGTCATGTTTGTGAGGTTGTTTTCCCATACACTGAGACAGCCACCTCTCTCTACCCACTATCATCACCCCAGCCGCAATGTATCCTCAGGGACCATCAGTCTTTCCCTCTCCCCACTGCTGGATCAGTAATCAGACAGAAAAGTGTGTGTTCTGCAGAGCTTAAGGTGATTGTGCCCACATGGACCAGATTAAATACTCTGAATATTCTGTGCTAATTTATGTTTGGGTCTGAGTTTTTCTGATCCAGCGCTCCAAATCCCTTGCATTATTGTAGAGAATCAAGACAAAATTCTGCTGCCTACAGTCACCAGTAGGGGGAGCTCAGGGGCTTTACTGCATACAGACGTATACATTGGTTTTAATAAACAATAATACAGGGAGCTCCTTCTAGTGACAGATGTTTTCATGTAATTACATCAGTGCAGAGGATTTGGGGTTCTGAACCAGGAAAAATGTAGCTCTAACCCCATGTTAAAGGGGTACTCTGCTGCTCAGCATTTGGAACAAACTGTTCGTAACGCTGGAGCCAGCGCCAGGAGTTTGTGGCGTCATAGCCCTGCCCCCTCATAATGTCACACTCCACCCCCTCAATGCAAGTCTATGGGAGGGGGCGTGACAGACCTCACGCCCCCTCCCATAGACTTGCATTGAGGGGGTTGGGCGTGATGTCATGAGGGGGCTATGACATCACGAGTTGCCGGCTCCAGCGTTCGGAACAGTTTGCTCTAAATGCTGAGCAGTGGAGTACCCCTCTAAGCTATATCATGACTTTAGGCATCACCGAATGATGGGCCTACAAATGAGCAGATACACGCACAGCGTTATTTCTTACCATCTGTGAGGGTCTCAGTTTCTGTTCATCGGTCACCTAAAGATGTAGGGGATGGAAGCGACTAAAGTCAAGATCAACTTTGCAATATGTCATTTAAATATATATTTCACAGATCTCTAATCGTGGAAAAATTAAGTGACCCTCCTTTTTCACTACCACTGACATTAGTCACAGATGCGTCACATCAGGTTGATTCACCAGACAGAAGAATGGAGGGCCCTTGTTGCCCAATTGAATAGAGCAGCAGTGCACATGCTCGGCCTCCACTAAGTGACTTTCGAAGATGGACAAGCATAGTATAATGAAGAATGACTAGCGTGGTGGCTGAATACGCACGCTGCCGCTCCATTTACTTGGTAAACATTCTTGAGCGGTGGTGGTCCCAGCTGATCAATTAATTTCTGTGGATAACCACTTTTAAGGGGAGATTTATCAAAACCTGTCCAGAGGAAAAGTTACTGAGTTGTCCATAGCAACCAATCAGATGGCTTCTTTCATTTTTCAGAGGCCTTTTCAGAAATGAAAGAAGCGATCTGATTGGTTGCTATGGGCAACTCAGCAACTTTTCCTCCAGACAGGTTTTGATAAATCCCCCCCTTAGTGTCTAGATGTTAGACAACTGTCCAGAAGATCACCTACGGGCGGACAATAGGTGTAGATGTCAACCAACTTCTCCAGACCAAGCTGTCTCAGCAAGATTAGTCAAGACAAGACATTAAAAGATGTCTCTAAGAAGCCAAAAACTTATCCTAAAGGAAGGTGTTACTACTGCTAAGGTCACAGTGCCGGAGGCAACTATAAACATGGGGGACGGGAGGAGGAAGATCAGCCTGAGAACATAAGATCCTAAAAGATGTCTCTAAGGAGTTAGAGCTTCATCACGAGACCTACAAAGATGCGGTCACTACTACTGAGGTCACTGCAGGAGGCAACTATTAAAGAGGCTTCTCACATAATACATATATGAAGTCACAATGCGGGAAGTCAGCATTAGAGAGAGGGACACGTGACATCTACATAGAAGGAGACAATTACTGTCCAAAAATAACGTCAGCTTGAGAATAAAATACTCATGAACTCCTGGGACACAGCAGGATTACTGGATCATGTTCTCGGGACAGACCAGGTCAAGAAAATTATGGTCATAGAACTAAAAGAACCGGATACCGGCAGCATAAAGCAGAGTGGTGGTGGTTGCCATAGGATCAAGAGACATGATCACAGAAAAACCTGCAGCGTAAAACATGGTGGTAAAGAGGTATATAGGCAGAAGAAGCATGAAGGTCATGTTCTGGTTTGGCAGCCCACCATGGTAAAATCCATTTTGAATTCTTCCTCTTATCAGAGAAGGTTGAAGGAGAATGTGTGAGCGTCAGTCAGGAGCTAAGGGGAAAGTGGTAACATGACAATCGCTCTCATCGTCCCAGTAAAATCCACCTAAGGAAATGCTGTGCAGAAAACTAGTGAAATACATTTGTTCATGTTTTAAGTCCCTTCCATCCCCTTTATTGTTCTATTCTGTGTGGAGCAGACACTGAGCGGGTCACAGATGGTAGGAACTAGTATTGTACAGGGGACACTTACTTCTCCACATGACTCTATTACAATATGTAAGGTGTTTTAGGGCAGAGCTTGGCTGATCTGTGTGGAGTCTTTACAACCCTTCTCAAGTTCATGAATGACTCCCCAACCTCCGAAGCTCCATTCAGCTCGAGACAAAAAGCTTGTTAGATTTTTTTGTTTCTACAGTTTCTTGTAGTTTCCCTCTTGGGGGGGGGGGGGGGGGCAGCAGTAACTTAGCGTTGTACACAACTAACACAATGTCTGTTCTCATCCACAGACTTAAACATACCCGGCCCTGGCTCGTCCAGTGCAGAAAACTCTCTCAGCGGTCCCTGCTGCCCTCCAGAGCCTCCACTGCTGCTTCATCCTAAGGAATCATCTTCCCCAACGCCTCAACTTCACATTGTACAGTTGCCCCAGCTGAGCCCTTCACCAGATCCCTCAGATGGTGACTCTCCAGATCAGCTTCCCCGGGGTTCTGGTTCTCCTTTACTGGGCCCTGGCGGCATCAGCCAGCACTATGACCCAACAGTTGCCATGCTAAGAGCCCAGCAAGAAACAGCTGATGCTATACGGCACCTGACCTATACCCTGCGGCAAAGTATGGACCGTTTAACCAATGTTTTGGCCACCCTATTGCCTCTTATACCTCCACAGCCAGCATCGCCGGCCCCTTCCCCTATCATCGAGCCCGTTTACTTTCCCACAAAGACAGAGCCAGAATCTGAGCCGTGTTCTGTAAGTTACGAGGTAGAAAATCACGGGGCACATGAGGACACAGTCCGGGAGACTACAGAAGAGCAGCCGCAGCCTCCGACCTCTCCGCCGCCTCCCAACAAGCGGAAGCGGTTCTCCTATTTGACAACACGTAAACGCAGAGGTCGCTGGAAAAACGTATAGAAGATGGTGAACTGTACAAAGAGGAGGCGCAGAGCGTCGGGATTGTCTCTCGGTGAACTTTACTCTCCCAGACAGAAAAAGCTGAAATCTTCCCACATGTTTCTGTGTTTGAAATACGACACTTGACAAATCCTCTTGTAGTAGGAATTGTTGGGGGGATAGTGTAGTACAAGCGCAGCGGACAAGGACCTCAACCTTCAGCCTAAATCTCATGCTCCTCTCTGCTCCTGTTCACCAGGTGAAGATGACGGTATATGCGGCTTTGCACCCTTATCGGGCAACCAGGACATGGGTCCCCTACGCTGATTTTACATAGCTGGATGATGTCTTGAGTTGGTTTACAGCTGCGTGGAGGAAGGTTCTTAATAAAGCATACCGGTGTCAGGGTTGTCCACAGGGGCCGACCTCTAGTGTCAGGGTAAAGCAGGGAAAGTCAAGATTTGTAAAAGGTTTGGTAGATCGTAGGTGTCGCTGGGTGCAGATGATGGATATTAATGGGGGCTGCAGGGTAGTGTGCTGGGGCCGCCCATCCAGCATCTGTTTCCTGTTGCTCTCAGGTTTTTACATGGGAACGTTTCCTATCGTAAGCGACGGGCTTCCCGGGTCCGGTCGTCCTTTCTCCATAAACGTGGCTAGCCCAGAAAGCAATATATATGTGTAGAAATCTGCATCCTCACTTAGATGGTTTCCCCCACCTTGTTACGGGAATGAGACGAATGGGAGCGTTGATTCTTGTATGTAAATAAGATATTAAAAGCTTCTGATTCGTAACGTGTCGTGTTCATTAAAGAGAGGAGGGCCGCGCAAAATCGACCAGGCAAAAAAGATCTGTACAATGGAAAGACATGGACGAACACTTGTATCTGAGAAGCCTAGTAATGGATGAGGGTTCCTTCAGATGCCGCAGGTTTATTGCCACGACTAATGCAGAATTTAGCTTTTTACCACGTGGTGGTCGTGGGCAAATGCAGCATGACCATTACATACGTTTATCCAAACTGTGAACCACCAGCTGTTGCAAAACTACAACTTGCAGCATGCCCGGACAGCCATTCGCTGTCCGGGCATGCTGCGAGTTGTAGTTTTGCAACAGCTGGAAGCCACTGCCCTAAAGAGAAGATTTTCGTATGTAATGCAGGAAGTGTCCCACACAAGATCACTATAGTCATCCTCTTATATCCTCTAGAAATAGCAGTTATACAAAGACAATATGGTGGTGCTTGTGAACCCTTAAGAATTTTTTATATTTCTGCATAAATTTTACCTTAAAAAGGTACTCCGGTGGAAAACGTTATATATATATATATATATATATATATATATATATATATATATTTTTTTTTTTTAAATGAACTGGTGCCAGAAAGTTAAACAGATATGTAAATTACTTCTATTAAAAAATCTTTATCCTTCCAGTACTTATTAGCAGCTGTATGCTACAGAGGAAATGCTATTCTTTTTGAATTTCTTTTTTGTCTTGTCCACAGTGCTCTCTGCTGACACCTCTGTCCGTGTTGGGAATTTGCTCCTACTCTGGACAGTTCCTAAAATGGACTGAGGTGTCAGCAGAGAGCACTGTGGACAAGACAAAAAAAAAAGAAATTCAAAAAGAATAGAATTTCCTCTGTAGCATACAGCTGCTAATAGGTACTGGAAGGGTAAAGATTTTTTTTTAATGGAAGTCATTTACAAATCTGTTTACAGTTGATTTAAAAAAAAAACGGGGTATGGCGCGGGGGGGAGGAGGGAGACGGAGGGGACGGGCTGGCGCCGCATGTAACTAACAGTTTATCTACACAGGGTGCCTCCAGCTGTTTCACTACTACAACTCCCAGCATGCCCTGACAGCCAATAGATGTCAGGGCAAGCTGGGAGTTGTAGTGATGAAACAGCTGGAGGCACCCTGTGTAGATGAAATAAGGGCGGAAGTCCCCCCCCAGCAGGCTTCAGTGATGTGGTGCCTGCTGGGGAAGTCTGCCTGGTAGTGAGCACACTGCCAGGCAGACAAAAGGCATTTTTAATATAGTAAAAATTAAAAGCAGGGAGGGGGTTAGGGATAGATTGGCGATAGGCAGGGACAGAAAAAAATAGGATGGTGGGAGCTACTCTTTAAAGGTAGGGATGTCCCGATATCGATACTAGTATCAGTATCGGGGCCGATGCTATGCATTTGCATGGTATAGTGGACTCGTTTAAAGTCCCCGATACCTGCTGCCGCTCCACTGCCCTGTTCTCCCGTCCGCATCATAGTGTTCCATGGAGGAGCATGTGACACACACGTCACTCTACCTCCTCGCCTGCGCCCAGCGTAACGCTACGGAGGAAGCAGAGTGACATATATGTTACATGCTCCTCCATAGGACGCCATGATGCAGATGGGAGAACTGGGCTGCTGTCTACAAGGGGGGGCCTGCAGTCTATAGGGGGGCTGCTGTCTACAAGGGGGCTGCTACTAATGACTGCCGGGGGGGCTGCTGCTAATGTCTGCAAGGGGATACTACCTACTATTAAAGACAAACTTACAGCAGAGTCACCTGCACTAACTTGAATTTATAGTTAGATAGTGCAGGTGACCCAGTTTCTACCGCTGCTCATCTGTGTACAGCCGCCTCCATTGTACACAACAAGGAACCCACATATTGGCACGGTAATCGGCGCCAGAGACCAGGTCACCCTGGTGTCAGATTCCCTTTAAAATAAAAGTACTTGTACTTGGTATCGGCGAGTACTAGAATTAAAGTATCGGTACTCGTACTCGGTCTTAAAAATATTGGTATCGGGACATCCCTAGTTAAAGGGGTTATTTAGCTGAGAAAAATGTATCCCTTATACGAATTCTAGCGGATAAGTGTCAGGTCAGTAGGTGTCCTCCATTCATCTCTTTGGGAGAGCAGAAGCGGTGTACTAAGAGAGGCATGGAGGGGGGTGTTGACCACTGCCTTGTGCAGTGGTTGACACAGCTCCGTGCATGAGGAAAGCCTGAGCGTCGGGCAGGAGATTCCAAGGGGTCCCAACTGTCGGAACCAACGGGTCCTTTGGATAGGGGATCCATTTTTCTAAGCTGGACTACTCCTTTTAAAGGGATAATCCAGCTCTTAAAACATATGTAACTGTGTGATCCCAGATCGCAATGTCTAAAATGGGGCCCAACTCTCCCTGCTGATAGCTCCGGCCGCCATTCTTCCGAGATGCACTTGTCTCAGCAGTGACGGCCCGTTCAGCCGATCACCCACCCCAGTAGTGTCCTTCCTCAGCCAGTTCTTGGCTAAACAGGCCATCGCTGCCAAGACTACTATGGCTCGGAAGGTGGGGGTCAGAGAGTTGAGCCCTGTTCTGGAGATCGCTGGGGTTGGACCCCCTGCAATCAACTGGATAACCCCTTCAAGGTAATGCCTTTGTCCATGACGGCTCCGCCCCCCCATGTGACGTCACGCTCCGCCCCTCAATGCAAGCCTATGGGAGGGGGCGTGACAGCTGTCACGCCCCCTCCCATAGGCTTGCATTGAGGGGCGGAGCCATGACGTCACAATGCTCCGGCCCCATGATCGACAGTAATCAGACCCGGAGCGAACACGTTCCGGGGACTGATTTTAACGGGGTGCGGCGTGCAAGATCACTGGACCCCCAGCGGTGGGACCCCCGCGATCAGGCATCTTATCCCCTATCCTTTAGATAGGGGATAAGATTTCTGAGCGCCGGAGTACCCCTTTATCGGTGTTCCCTCTACGCGTACTATTACGTCTGTTTCACTAAATGTGGTTATGTTGCCTCAGCAGCTGTACCGTCCAGTGCGGCCTGCGTCTCCCCACGCGGGAGATTCATCAAAACCAGTGTAGAGGAAGACTGGTGCAGTTGCCCATAGCAACCAATCAGATTTCTTCTTTCATTTTTAACAAGGCCTTTGAAAAAATGAAAGTAGCGATCTGATTGGTTGCTATGGGCAACCTTTACTCTGCACAGGTTTTGATAAATCTCCCCCATAGGCCTGAAACTTGCGACTTGGGGGCATCCTGCTACATGACCTGCGCTCTCTTGAGATTCAGCTCACGGACAGATAACTTGACATTTTTCTTTAGAATTTGCTGGTATAATTCAGCATTTATTGTTCCATAAGTGATGGCCATAACCATTTTGACCCAAATGCCGTAAAACAGGCCCAAACTATTTATACTATCACCACTCTCTTTTTACAGTATGAGGTTTTTATGCTAGAATGCAGTGTCTTCCTTTCTCCAAAAACAATGCTTCTCATTTAACCCCTTAAAGGGGTACTCCACCCCTCGACATCTTATCCCCTATCCAAAGGACGTCCGTGACGTCATGACTCCGCCCCCCGTGTGACGTCACGTCCCGTCCCCTCAATGCAAGTCTACGGGAGGGGGCGTGACGGCTGTCACGCCCCCTCCCGTAGACTTGCATTGAGGGGGTGGGGTGTGACATCACACGGGGGCGGAGTCATGCCATCACTGACTTCCGTTCCCTTGGTCACGAAGCAGACCCTCGAGCGCTTCCAGACAAGAAACAGGTGGGTGCTGCATGCTATACAGTGGGGGTCCCCTGCGATCAGACATCTTATCCCCTATCCTTTGGATAGGGGATAAGATGTCTAGGTGTGGAGTACCCCTTTAAAAGGGTACTCCGTTTTGTTTTTTAAATCAACTGGTGCCAGAAAGTTAAACATATTTGTAAATTACTTCTATTAAAAAATCCCTAATCCTTCCAGTACTTATTAGCGTCTGTATACTACAGAGGAAATTTTTTTTTTCTTTTGGGATTTCTTTTCTGACACAACCAGAGTGCTCTCTGCTGACACCTCTGTCCGTGTCAGGAACTGTCCATTGCAGCATAGGTTTGCTATGAGGATTTTTTCCTGCTCCGGACAGTTCCTGACACGGACAGAGGTGGCAGCAGAGAGCACTGTGCTTGTGACAGAAAAGAAATCCAAAAAGAAAAAAACTTCCTGTGGAGCATACAGACGCTAATAAGTACTGGAAGGATTAAGTTTTTTTTTAATAGAAGTAATTTTCAAATCTGTTTAAATTTCTATCATCAGTTGATTAAAAAAAAAAAAAAAAATGTTTTCCACCGGAGTACCCCTTTAACTAGAAAAATGCCAATAGCTTCAGTAATGAGTGAATATGTGCCCTTTTGTATCCTTAGAATCCAGCTCTATCTGTATACTGCTGCTATCTCTATGGGATCAGGGTATATAGTAGTTATACACCTCCCCTCCAGCTCTATCTGTATACTGCTGCTGCTATCTCTATGGGATCAGGATATATAGTAGTTATACCCTTCCAGCTCTATCTGTATACTGCCGCTATCTCTATGGGACCAGGATATATAGTAGTTATACACCTCCCCTCCAGCTCTATCTGTATACTGCTGCTATCTCTATGGGATCAGGATATATAGTAGTTATACACCTCCCCTCCAGCTCTATCTATATACTGCTGTTATCTCTATGGGATCAGGATATGTAGTAGTTATACACCTCCCCTCTAGCTCTATCTGCATACTGCTGCTATCTCTATGGGATCAGGATATATAGTAGTTATACACCTCCCCTCCGGCTCTATCTGTATACTGCTGCTATCTCTATGGGATCAGGATATATAGTAGTTATACACCTCCCCTCCAGCTCTATCTATATACTGCTGTTATCTCTATGGGATCAGGATATGTAGTAGTTATACACCTCCCCTCCAGCTCTATCTGTATACTGCTGCTATCTCTATGGGATCAGGATATATAGTAGTTATACACCTCCCCTCCAGCTCTATCTATATACTGCTGTTATCTCTATGGGATCAGGATATGTAGTAGTTATACACCTCCCCTCTAGCTCTATCTGCATACTGCTGCTATCTCTATGGGATCAGGATATATAGTAGTTATACACCTCCCCTCCGGCTCTATCTGTATACTGCTGCTATCTCTATGGGATCAGGATATATAGTAGTTATACACCTCCCCTCCAGCTCTATCTATATACTGCTGTTATCTCTATGGGATCAGGATATGTAGTAGTTATACACCTCCCCTCCAGCTCTATCTGTATACTGCTGTTATCTCTATGGGATTAGGATATAGTAGTTATACTCCTCAGCTCTATCTGTATACTGCTGCTGCTATTTCTATGAAATCAGGATGTATAGTATTAAAGGGGTATTCCGGCCAAAAACATCTTATCCCCTATCCAAAGGATAGGGGATAAGATGTCTGATCGCAGGGGGCCCGCCGCTGGGACCCCCCACAATCTCCCTGCAGCAGCCCGCATTCTATCCGTGGCTGCGTCTGCTTTTTCTGAAACCTCCGGGCTTCCGAGACGGGGACGTCATGCCACGCCCCCTCCATTCATTTCTATGGGAGGGCGCGTAACGGCCGAAATGCCCTCTCCCATAGAAATGAATGGAGGGGGCGTGGCATGACGTCCCCGTCTCGGAAGCCCGGAGGTTTCAGAAAAAGCAGACGCAGCCACGGATAGAATGCGGGCTGCTGCAGGGAGATCGCGGGAGGTCCCAGCGGCGGGTCCCCCGCGATCAGACATCCGGCATTAGCCACGGGTCCTGGCTACAAGCCCAGAAAGCAGCCGGTACCATCCTGCTATGGCGCGCACTAAGCTCCTGAGCGCACAACATAGAACGGGAGCGGGCACTGGGCGTACATTTTCGCCCTGCGCCCTTATGGTCATAACGTTCGGGCGATCCGTTTAATCTCAGAAAAGCTTTTTAAAAGTCCCATCTGAACAAAAAAAACGATAAAAATTACACTTCACTGTGCAACAAAAATTAACCCCGAAAAAAACGCCCTGATCGCCCACCTATTTACAGTTTAAATCAGTCAGATGGGCGTAAACTTAAAGGGGTACTCCACTAGAAAACTTTATTTTTTAAATCAACTGGTGCCAGAAAGTTAAACAGATTTGTAATTTACTTCTATTTTAAAATCTTAATCCCTCCAGTACTTATCAGCTGCTGTATGTTCCAGAGGAAGTTCTTTTCTTTTTGAATTTCTTTTCTGTCTGACCACAGTGCTCTCTGCTGACACCTCTGTCCATTTTAGGAACTGTCCAGAGCAGGAGAAAATCTCCATAGTAAACCTCTGATGCTCTGGACCGTTCCTGACATGGACAGAGGTGTCTGCAGAGAGCACTGTGGTCAGACAGAAAGGAAATTCAAAAAGAAAAGAGCTTCCTGTGGAGCATACAGCAGCTGATAAGTGCTGGAAGGATTATGATTTTTTTTTATAGAAGTAATTTACAAATCTGTTCAACTTTCTGGCACCAGTTGATAAAAAATTAAAAAAAAGGTTTTCCTGGAGAGTATCCCTTTAATTTTAAAAATAGGAGGGGCTATCAGGTTTAGGGGGCGGGGCTATACAAGCACTCAGCAGCGCAAAGGTGAAAATTGGCGGTGTCCATAAGGGGTTAAAACATTTGCATCCTACAGTGTTTTCCAAACAGGGTGCCCCCAGCTGTTGCAAAACTAAAACTCCCAGCATGCCCGGAAAGCCGAAGGCTTTCCGGGCATGCTGGAAATTGTAGTTTTGCAACAACCAGAGACACACTTTGAAAAACACTGTTATATACAAATGACATCACCAGAGATGCTCCTCAACACCCTCTGGCGCCCCCTGTAGCCGAAAAAGGTGAATTACACAATTTCCGTAACTCCCTTTGACTTTGATAGGAGTTGCGCAAACGGCGTAGTACCGAGAGCTACGCTGTTTACGTAACTCCTCAAGTTACGTAAAAAGCGTAGTTCGCGGGGCTACGCCGTTTATCTAACTCCTATTCAAGCCAGTGGAAGTTCCGCAAATTACGTAACCCACCCACTTAGGCTTTTTTTTAGGCTTCCAGACCACCTCATATGGGCGCAAACAGGTCTGAGGGGGCCGGGAAGTCGTATTTAATCCTCCGGTTGCCGCCATTGTCCATCCTCACACACTTCACCGCAGTTTGATATGCCGCACACTGAGGAGCTCAGGTCTATGTCGTTGGCGGCCACTAGGTGGCGAGCACAGCCCTAACAACCCGTACAGTCTTACACACCGGAAACGGAAAAACGTCACGACAGTCCAAGATGGCTGCGCCGGTTGTGTTTCGGTGTGAGGGGGCGAAGTGACAGATGCCCGTACCTCACCGGGGGATAGTGTGGACTGTGACTGATAGAACGGGAGTATAACCGGTAATACACCCCTCCAGATCAGTAATGGATGTGACCTCTCGTTAACATGTACAGAAATGGACGGAACCATGTCTACTGCAGGGGGGTGGGGACTGTGTGTTATCTGTGGTGTTACATAGGACTGCAGGTCACATCTACTACATTATCTGTACACAGAGAGTTATCACTGTTATCTGTGGTGTTACATAGGACTGCAGGTCACATCTACTACATTATCTGTACACAGAGAGTTATCACTGTGTTATCTGTGGTGTTACATAGGACTGCAGGTCACATCTACTACATTATCTATACTCAGAGAGTTATCACTGTGTTATCTGTGGTGTTACATAGGACTGCAGGTCACATCTACTACATTATCTGTACTCAGAGAGTTATCACTGTTATCTGTGGTGTTACATAGGACTGCAGGTCACATCTACTACATTATCTGTACACAGAGAGTTATCACTGTTATCTGTGGTGTTACATAGGACTGCAGGTCACATCTACTACATTATCTATACTCAGAGAGTTATCACTGTGTTATCTGTGGTGTTACATAGGACTGCAGGTCACATCTACTACATTATCTATACTCAGAGAGTTATCACTGTGTTATCTGTGGTGTGTTACATAGGACTGCAGGTCACATCTACTACATTATCTGTACTCAGAGAGTTATCACTGTGTTATCTGTGGTGTTACATAGGACTGCAGGTCACATCTATACATTATCTGTACTCAGAGAGTTATCACTGTTATCTGTGGTGTTACATAGGACTGCAGGTCACATCTACTACATTATCTGTACTGAGAGAGTTATCACTGTTATCTGTGGTGTTACATAGGACTGCAGGTCACATCTATACATTATCTGTACTCAGAGAGTTATCACTGTTATCTGTGGTGTTACATAGGACTGCAGGTCACATCTATACATTATCTGTACTCAGAGAGTTATCACTGTGTTACCTGTGGTGTTACATAGGACTGCAGGTCACATCTCTACATTATCTGTACTCAGAGAGTTATCACTGTTATCTGTGGTGTTACATAGGACTGCAGGTCACATCTATACATTATCTGTACTCAGAGAGTTATCACTGTGTTATCTGTGGTGTTACATAGGACTGCAGGTCACATCTATACATTATCTGTACTCAGAGACTTATCACTGTGTTATCTGTGGTGTTACATAGGACTGCAGGTCACATCTATACATTATCTGTACTCAGACTTATCACTGTGTTATCTGTGGTGTTACATAGGACTGCAGGTCACATCTATACATTGTCTGTACTATTAGAGTTATCACTGTGTTATCTGTGGTGTTACATAGGACTGCAGGTGACATCTATACATTATCTGTACTCAGAGAGTTATCACTGTGTTATCTGTGGTGTTACATAGGACTGCAGGTCACATCTATAGATTGTCTGTACTCTGGTTACATAGGACTGCTGGTCACATCTATTATTTGTGGTGCTTCATTTCTTCTTTCTTGTATTACAGATCTGTGTAGACGTTTCCCGCGCTCCGATCCATCATGGCGGTCAGCATGGCCTCCCAGTTCTTCTCCCAGGAGGATGCGGCCGCTGAAGTCCTCTCCACCTCAGAGAAGGTAAGAAATGACGTCTGTTCAGAGGAGCATCATGGGAGTACAGCAGTGTTTCCCAACCAGGGCGCCTCCAGCTGTTGCAAATCTACAATTCCTAGAATGCCCGGGAGTTGTAGTTTTGCAACAGCTGGAGGCACCCTGTTTGGGAAACACTGTAGTAAGAGTTAAAAACACCTATAGAGCTTGTACAGGCTCATAACTTTTTTTGGGTGACAGTCCGTTTCATGATGAGCTCATTAAAACACTAATTGCGTGAAACGGACAGTCGTCTCAGAACACCCCCTATCGTGTTGCCATACACTGTCCAGGCATGCTGGGAGTTGTAGTTTTGCAACAGCTGGAGGCATTCTGGTTGGGAAACACTGGAGTAAGCGTAAAAAACGCCTATAGAGCTTGTACAGGCTCATAACTTTTTGGGGTGACAGTCTGTTTCATGATGAGCCCATTAAAACACTAATTGCGTGAAACGGACAGTCGCCTCAGAACACCTCCTATCGTGTTGCCAGACACTGTTCGGGCATGCTGGGAGTTGTAGTTTTGCAACAGCTGGAGGCACTCTGGATGGGAAACACTGGAGTAAGCATTAAAAACGCCTATAGAGCCTGTAGAGGCTCATAACTTTTTGAGTGACAGTCCGTTTCATGATGAGCCCATTGAAACGATAATTGCGTGAAACGGACAGTCGCCTCAGAACACCCCCTATCCTGTTGCCAGAATTTTCAGGGTCGGCCACCTCGCTGTTTCTTTTTCCAGGGTGGGCTCACAGTTGGGGGGTCTCATTTTAAAGCGTACCTGTCACTTTAAAAATAGAAATGAGCGAGGAGAGAAGTGCGCAGCTGAATGCTTCCCTCCCTGTGCATGTCAGTCCCATAGGTTTACATTAGAATTTTTCAGCAACCAATCAGATCGCTTCTTTCATTTTCAAAAAATGAAAGAAGCAATCGGATTGGTTGCTATGGGCAACTCAGCAACTATTCCTCTGGATCGGTTCTGATAAATCCCCCCCCCCCCATAATGCTTTGCTCCTCAGTGTAGATTAGCGTTTCTACAGGGGTACTACCTCAATGTGCATCAGTGTTCCCCCAACTGTGACTCTCCAGCTGTTGTGAAAATACTACTACTCCCATCATGCCCAAACAGCCTATATATCAGAGTTCCCCAACATGGAAGTCCCCAGTTACTACAAGACTACAACTCCCAGCATGCCTAATCTCTCTGATTGCCTCAAACTACAACTCCCACCATTCCCGGACAGCCTAGGTATCCGAATTCCCCAATGTGGAACTCTCCAACTTCTGCAAAACTACAACTCCCAGCATGCCTAACGGCCTGTATGTCAGTTTTTTCTAAGGATGCGTTCACACGGCCGTCTGTCCCCGTTTATTTTTATTTTTTTATCCCCGTTTCGGTTCCGTTCTTTCAGGCTGTAAACGGATTAAAAACGGTTTTGAAAAAATCCCATTCATGTCAATGGGATTTTTTATTTTTACAATCCGTTGGTACCCGTCTGCGCTCATTTCCGTTTTTTTTGACGGCAGAAAATTGGCACATGTGGTATTCTTTTCTCCCATCAAAAAGACGGAAGAAAAAACGGATACAGTAAATTTAACATTGAAGTCTATGGAAAACGGAAGAGCCCTTAATGTCATCCGTTTGCATCCGTTTTTTTGATCCGTTTTTTTTGATCCGTTTTGCCCAAAACAAAAAAAATATAAATATATATATATATATTTTTGATTTATTAACTGAACAATAACGGATACAAATGGATAACATCTGTTTACATCTGTTATTGTCCGTTTTTGTTTTGGACGGGAGAAGAACGGGACGGGTCTAGACGGTCCGTGTGAACGCAGCCTATCATGTATTCTTCATACTGCCGCAAGCTACAACCCCCATCGTGCCCGGACAGCCTATATATCCGTTTCCGAACATGTTTCTCAAACTGCTACTAAACTACAACTCCCATCATGCCTTGAGAGCCTTTATATCAGTGTTCCCCCACCTGTCACTCTCCAGCTGTTACAAAACCACAACTCCCATCATGCCCTGAATGCTTGTATATCAGAGTTTGATTAGTTGTTGCGCCTCAACATATCGTTTCTGTCTCTACTACAGTGTTACCCAACAAGGGTGCCTCCAGCTGTTGCAAAACTACAACTCTCAGCATGCCCAGACAGCCTTCGGCTGTCTGGGCATGCTGGGAGTTGTAGTTTTGCAACAGCTGGAGGCACCCTTGTTGGGTAACGCTTCATTTAGAGTACAACCTTTTGGGTCTCCAGCTGAAGCATGTGCATGCTGGGAGTTGTAGTTTTGCAACAGCTGGAGGCACCCATGTTGGGAAACACTGCCTTAGAGCACAACCTTTCGGTCTCCAGCTGATGGATTTGCATGCTGGGAGTTGTAGTTTTGCAACAGCTGGAGGCACCCTTATTGGGAAATGCTGCCTTAGAGCACAACCTTTGTGTCTCCAGCTGATGCATGGGGAGGCTGGGAGTTGTAGTCTTGCAACAGCTGGAGGCACCCTGGTTGGGAAACACTGCCTTAGAGCACAACCTTTGGGTCTCCAGCTGAAGCAGGTGCATGCTGGGAGTTGTAGTTTTGCAGCAGCTGGAGGCACCCTTGTTGGATAACGCTTCCTTTAGAGCACAACCTTTGGGTCTCCAGCTGGTACATGTGCAGGCTGGGAGTTGTACTTTTGCAACAGCTGGAGGCACCCTTGTTGGGTAACGCTGCCTTAGAGCACAACCTTTGTGTCTCCAACTGAAGCATGTGCATGCTGGGAGTTGTAGTTTTGCAACAGCTGGAGGCACCCTTGTTGGGTAACGTGGCCTTAGAGTACAACCTTTGGGTCTCCAGCTGGTACATGTGCATGCTGGGAGTTGTAGTTTTGCAACAGCTGGAGGCACCCTGGTTGGGAAACGCTACCTTAGAGCACCACCTTTGGATCTCCAGCTGGTACATGTGCATGCTGGGAGTTGTAGTTTTGCAACAGCTGGAGGCACCCTGGTTGGGAAACGCTGCCTTAGAGCACAACCTTTGGGTCTCCAGCTGATGGATGTGCATGCTGGGAGTTGTAGTTTTGCAACAGCTGGAGGCACCCTGGTTGGGAAACACTGCCTTAGAGCACAACCTTTGGTGCCTCCAGCTGGTGCAAAACTACAACTCCCAGTATAGGGATAGGGGATTACAAGCTGACATGGGAATACCCCTTTTTAAATGGGTTATCCATGAAGAAGAGTGCCACCCCTGTCCTCAGGTTGTCTCTGGTATTACACCTTGGCTTCATTGACTTTAATGGAACTGAGCTGCAATACCGCACACAAACCTGAGCACAATTGTGGCGCTGTTTCTGGAAAAAATAATCTATTTTTTTCCTAATCCTATAAGGGGAATTTGGCCGATGGATTGATTTGTTATATAAGGTATTAATGCCGGGTTTCTTTAAAAAATAAAAAATTTTCTTTCAATCCGGCAAACTGGGGGGGAGGGGTCAATTTTGTTAATCTGTTTAATATATTTAATTGATCATTTAATGAACTATTTAATTCTGATTTGAATGTTTTGGATGAATTATGGAAAATAGTTTTTCTTTCCTGTGCACAATTTTATGGACATTTTATGGTAAAATAAAATTTAAACAGTGAAAAAAAAAATCCTGGATGAAGTGTTCTACAGTCACGGCCATAATGTTGTCACCCCTGAAATATTTCTAGAAAATGAATGAAAAGTATTTCTCACAGGAAAGGATTGCAGTAACACATGTTTTGCTATACACATGTTTATTCCCTTTGTGTGTATTGGAAATAAACCAAAAAAGGAGGAAAAAAAGCAAATTGGACATAATGTCACCAAACTCCAAAAATGGTCTGGACAAAATTATTGGCACCTTTCATAATTGTGGAAAAATAAGATTGTTTCAAGCATGTGATGCTCCTTTATACTCACCTGGGGGCAGGTAACAGGTGTGGGCAATATAAAAATCACACCTGAAAGCAGATAAAAAGGAGAGAAGTTCACTTAGTCTTTGCATTGTGTGTCTGTGTGTTCCACACTAAGCATGGACAACAGAAAGAGGAGAAGAGAACTGTCTGAGGACTTGAGAACCAAAATTGTGGAAAAATATCAACAATCTCAAGGTTACAAGTCCATCTCCAGAGATCTAGATTTGCCTTTATCTACAGTGCGCAACATTATCAAGAAGTTTACAACCCATGGCACTGTAGATAATCTCCCTGGGCGTGGACGGAAGAGAAAAAATGATGAAAGGTGTCAACGCAGGAAAGTCCGGATGGTGGATAAGCAGCCCCAAACAAGTTCCAAAGATATTCAAGCTGTCCTGCAGGCTCAGGGAGCATCAGTGTCAGTGCAAACTATCCGTCGACATTTAAATGAAATGAAACGCTATGGAGGAGACCCAGGAGGACCCCACTATGGAGGAGACCCAGGAGGACCCCACTATGGAGGAGACCCAGGAGGACCCCACTATGGAGGAGACCCAGGAGGACCCCACTATGGAGGAGACCCAGGAGGACCCCACTATGGAGGAGACCCAGGAGGACCCCACTATGGAGGAGGACCTCACTATGGAGGAGACCCAGGAGGACCTCACTATGGAGGAGACCCAGGAGGACCCCACTATGGAGGAGGCTCAGGAGGACCCCACTATGGAGGAGACCCAGGAGGACCCCACTATGGAGGAGACCCAGGAGGAGCCCACAATGGAGGAGACCCAGGAGGAGCCCACAATGGAGGAGACCCAGGAGGAGCCCACTATGGAGGAGACCCAGGAGGACCCCACTATGGAGGAGACCCAGGAGGACCCCACTATGGAGGAGACCCAGGAGGACCCCACTATGGAGGAGACCCAGGAGGACCCCACTATGGAGGAGACCCAGGAGGACCCCACTATGGAGGAGACCCAGGAGGACCCCACTATGGAGGAGACCCAGGAGGACCCCACTATGGAGGAGGACCCCACTATGGAGGAGACCCAGGAGGACCTCACTATGGAGGAGACCCAGGAGGACCCCACTATGGAGGAGGCTCAGGAGGACCCCACTATGGAGGAGACCCAGGAGGACCCCACTATGGAGGAGACCCAGGAGGAGCCCACAATGGAGGAGACCCAGGAGGAGCCCACAATGGAGGAGACCCAGGAGGACCCCACTATGGAGGAGACCCAGGAGGACCCCACTATGGAGGAGACCCAGGAGGACCCCACTATGGAGGAGACCCAGGAGGACCCCACTGCTGACACAGAGACATAAAAAAGCAAGACTACATTTTGCCAAAATGAACTTGAGTAACCAAAATCCTTCTGGGAAAACGTCTTGTGGACAGATGAGACCAAGATAGAGCTTTTTGGTAAAGCACATCATTCTACTGTTTACTGAAAATGGAATGAGGCCTACAAAGAAAAGAGCACAGTACCTACAGTGACATATGGGGGAGGTCAGTGATGTTTTGGGTTGTTTTGCTGCCTCTGGCACTGGGGGCCTTGAATGTGTACAAGACATCATGAAATCTGAGGATTACCAATGGATTTTGGGTCGCACTGTACAGCCCAGTGTCAGAAAGCTGGGTTTGTGTCCGAGATCTTGGGTCTTCCAGCAGGACAATGACCCCAAACATATGTCAAAAAGCCCCAGAAATGGACGGCAACAAAGCGCTGGAGAGTTCTGAAGTGTCAGCAATGAGTCCAGATCTAAATCCCATTGAACACCTGTGGAGAGATCTTATAATTACTGCTGGGAAAAGGCGCCGTCCAATAAGAGACCTGGAGCAGTTTGTAAAGGAAGAGTCCAATATTCCGGCTGAGAGGTATAAGGAGCTTATTGATGGTTATAGGAAGAGTGGTCCAACATTCCGGCTGAGAGGTGTAAGAAGCTTATTGATGGTTATAGGAAGAGTGGTCCAACATTCCGGCTGAGAGGTGTAAGAAGCTTATTGATGGTTATAGGAAGACACTGATTTCAGTTATTTTTTCCAAAGGGTGTGCAACCAAATATTAAGTTAAGGGCGCCAATAATTTAGTCCAGACCATTTTTGGAGTTTGGTGACATTATGTCCAATTTGCTTTTTTTCCTCCTTTTTTGGTTTAGTTCCAATACACACAAAGGGAATAAACATGTGTAGAGCAAAACCTGTGTTACTGCAATCCTTTCCTGTGAGAAATACTTTTTCTTGTAAAATTTCCAGGGTGCCGACATTTACGGCCATGACTGTAGGTGTTCGTCTTAATATGTTCTGCTTATTCTGGATTTCAGGTGGTGGAATTGCTGAACATGGCCGTCCTCGCTACCAACGATTCCAAGATCACCATGTTGAAGCAGGTAGGTCTGCACTGTACCCGGAGTACCCAGGCTACGCTCCTTGTCTGCAGAGCTTACATGTTCCATTCATACACAGGTCCAGGAGCTGATCATAAACAAGGACCCGACGCTGCTGGATAACTTCCTGGATGTAAGTGTTTGTCAGGGCCAGCAGAGGGCAGGAGTGTGCAGTGTAGATCAGTGTTTCCCAACCAGGGTGCCTCCAGCTGTTGCAAAACTGCAACTCCCAGCATGCCCGGACAGCCGAAGGCTGTCCGGGCATGCTGGGAGTTGTAGTTTTGCAACAGCTGGAGGCATCCGGGTTGGGAAACATTGGTGTAGATACTAACCCCGCTTCTGTCCATTGTGCAGGAGATCATCGCCTTCCAGGCCGACAAATCCGTGGATGTTCGGAAGTTTGTGGTGAACTTTATAGAAGAAGCCTGGTGAGTCCTGTGTATAGTGAGGGAGGGGGAGTTTAAGGGGTACTTCGGTGGAAAACTTTTTTTTTTTTTAAAGGGGTATTCCAGGAAAAAAAATTTTTTTATATGTCTATATATATATAATATATTTCAACTGGCTCCAAAAAGTTAAACAGATTTGTAAATTACTTCCAATAATTATCAGCTGCTGAAGTTGAGTTGTTGTTTTCTGTCTGACAACAGTGCTCTCTGCTGACATCCCTGCTTGTCTCGGGAACTGCACAGAGCAGAACAGGTTTGCTATGGGGATTTGCTTCTATTCTGGACAGTTCCCGAGACAGGTGTCATCAGAGAGCACTTAGACAGAAAAGAACAACTCAACTTCAGCAGCTCATAAGTACTAAAAGGATTAAGATTTATTTTATAGAAGTAATTTACAAATCTGTTTAACTTTCTGGAGCCAGTTGATTTATAAAAAAATTTTTTTTTCCTGGATAACCCCTTTAAATCAACTGGTGCCAGAAAGTTAAACAGATTTGTAAATTACTTCTATTAAAAAAATCTTAATCCTTCCAGTACTTATTAGCTGTTCTATACTACAGAGGAAATTCTTTTCTTTTTGGATTTCTTTTCTGTCACGACCACACTGCTTTCTGCTGACACCTCTGTCCATGTCAGGAACTGTCCAGAGCAGGAGAAAATCCCCATAGCAAACATATGCTGCTCTGAACAGTTCCTAAAATGGACAGAGGTGTCAGCAGAGAGCACTGTGGTCAGACTGGAAAGAAATCCAAAAAGAAAATAATTTCCTCTGTAGTATACAGCCGCTAATAAGTACTGGAAGGATTAAGATTTTTTAATAGAAGTAATTTACAAATCTTATAAACAAAATGGAGAGGCTCCTGTCTATCTGACAATCACCGAGGACCCGAGCAACCCAACATACACCTATACCCACGGTGTATAAAAATAGGATCAATATGGAAGAAATAATAAATGGGGCTCCAGGGTCAAAGATATCTGGTTTAATTGATAAGTATTTATTAATATAAAATATAAAAAAGAACCAAATAGGGATGTACAGGGCCCTTGTACCTCCCTAATTAATTACTAAACGATAAAATATAATAATCCCAATATAAAAACTAATAACAACTATAAAATTGATATGCAATTTGAGCCTGTAATATCAGTATAAAGATATAAAGATCTCCTGATCTTGAGGAACAGCACAGTATAAATGTTCATTCAAAAAACTCTTATTTCCGGAGATCTTCAATATAGAAAAAATAATAAAATGTATCCGCTACAAGTAATCAATTGATGCGGTAGTGCTGTATCCGTCCAAATCTTGGCAACTAATTACACCAACACAGTGATACAATGTGGCACTTTGTGAACAGTGGACAGTCATTCAAAAATCACTCTTTAAGCATTTCTGCGTATGACATACATCAAAGAAGCCAGTTGGTAGTACATTGCATATAATGCTCACCACTCCGAAATGTCACGGATCTCCCTTCAGTATAGTCCTGGGGGCCGGCTGTTAAGCGTCGTATGGCCGGTGCCTTGCCTCTATCAGGGATCGTGCTGCTGGAGTCTCGGCCAACTCCTAAGATCGCAGCACTCGGTGGTGGGCACCGTTTGGGGGACTGCAGCGCTGTCAAGCGGAGTCCCTTGGTCTGGCCAACTTGAAATGATGGTGGTCTATAGACCTCAAGTCCTTATTGCAGATGGTCCAATTGGCTTCTCACTGGTAATTTTTATATGTGATAAGCAGAGTGAATAACCCGGCGGCGTTCCTCGTGCAAAGTTCGCGCGCTCGGGAGATGGTTCACTGTGATGAATGCCTTGGATCTGGCGAATGATTGCTTATTCTCTCAGAAGAGTGTTCTTTAATAACAGGCTCAATATCGCAATGTCTGAATTGCTGGACGCGTTTCAAAACCTTCCTCGGTTTTTTCTTCAGCAGCTCGTTCCGCTGCTGAAGAAAAAACCGAGGAAGGTTTTGAAACGCGTCCAGCAATTCAGACATTGCGATATTGAGCCTGTTATTAAAGAACACTCTTCTGAGAGAATAAGCAATCATTCGCCAGATCCAAGGCATTCATCACAGTGAACCATCTCCCGAGCGCGCGAACTTTGCACGAGGAACGCCGCCGGGTTATTCACTCTGCTTATCACATATAAAAATTACCAGTGAGAAGCCAATTGGACCATCTGCAATAAGGACTTGAGGTCTATAGACCACCATCATTTCAAGTTGGCCAGACCAAGGGACTCCGCTTGACAGCGCTGCAGTCCCCCAAACGGTGCCCACCACCGAGTGCTGCGATCTTAGGAGTTGGCCGAGACTCCAGCAGCACGATCCCTGATAGAGGCAAGGCACCGGCCATACGACGCTTAACAGCCGGCCCCCAGGACTATACTGAAGGGAGATCCGTGACATTTCGGAGTGGTGAGCATTATATGCAATGTACTACCAACTGGCTTCTTTGATGTATGTCATACGCAGAAATGCTTAAAGAGTGATTTTTGAATGACTGTCCACTGTTCACAAAGTGCCACATTGTATCACTGTGTTGGTGTAATTAGTTGCCAAGATTTGGACGGATACAGCACTACCGCATCAATTGATTACTTGTAGCGGATACATTTTATTATTTTTTCTATATTGAAGATCTCCGGAAATAAGAGTTTTTTGAATGAACATTTATACTGTGCTGTTCCTCAAGATCAGGAGATCTTTATATCTTTATACTGATATTACAGGCTCAAATTGCATATCAATTTTATAGTTGTTATTAGTTTTTATATTGGGATTATTATATTTTATCGTTTAGTAATTAATTAGGGAGGTACAAGGGCCCTGTACATCCCTATTTGGTTCTTTTTTATATTTTATATTTTATATTAATAAATACTTATCAATTAAACCAGATATCTTTGACCCTGGAGCCCCATTTATTATTTCTTCCATAATTTACAAATCTGTTTAACTTTCTCGCACCAGTTGATTTAAAAAAAAAAAAAAAAGTTTTCTACCAGAGTACCCCTTTAATGTGGGACTTATGGCGGGTCATTTGGTGCTGCGGCTCTGTGCCAGTGTTACTGGGTTCACCTTTCCCCCCCCCCCCCCCTCTTCGGGCAGTAAATTGGACAATGAACTCCTCATCAAGCTGATCGCTAATCTGCACATGCTCCTAAAGGATGAGAACGTCAACGTGGTGAAGAAGTCCATCCTGACGATGACCCAGCTGTACAAAGTGGCGCTTCAGGTCAGTGCCCCCTCATCTGGGGGAGGGGGGATGGGACAGATAGGAGCCCCCTTCATGGTGTCGGCTTCATCACATGATAGGGCAATTAATCCTATCAGGGTCCTTTTTTATTTTTTGGCTACTAGTTTAAGTAATTAACATTCACTGCCATACTACTGTATATACGGTAAACGACTATATAGTGTATCCTATACTACTGTATATACGGTAAACTACTATATATTGTATCCTATACTACTGTATATACGGTAAACGACTATATAGTGTATCCTATACTACTGTATGTACGGTAAACTACTATATAGTGTATCCTATACTACTGTATGTACGGTAAACTACTATATATTGTATCCTATACTACTGTATATACGGTAAACTACTATATATTGTATCCTATACTACTGTATATACGGTAAACTACTATATATTGTATACTATACTACTTTATATACGGTAAACTACTATATATTGTATCCTATACTACTGTATATACGGTAAACTACTATATATTGTATCCTATACTACTGTATATACGGTAAACTACTATATATTTTATCCTATACTACTGTATATACGGTAAACTACTATATATTGTATCCTATACTACTGTATATACGGTAAACTACTATATATTGTATCCTATACTACTGTATATACGGTAAACTACTATATATTGTATCCTATACTACTGTATATACGGTAAACTACTATATATTGTATCCTACTGTATATACGGTAAACTACTATATATTTTATTCTATACTACTGTATATACGGTAAACTACTATATGTTGTATCCTATACTACTGTATATATGGTAAACTACTATATATTGTATCCTATACTACTGTATATACGGTAAACGACTATATAGTGTATCCTATACTACTGTATATACGGTAAACTACTATATATTGTATCCTATACTACTGTATATACGGTAAACGACTATATAGTGTATCCTATACTACTGTATATACGGCAAACTACTATATATTGTATCCTATACAACTCTATTGATCTGTATGAGGAATCTAATGATTCCTCCTAAAAGTCTAATAAAGTGTAAAAAAAAAATATAAAAAAAATACATTTTAATAAAATTTTAAAAGACACACATTAACCCCTTCCATGTTAAAAGTTCAAGTCGCCCCATTTTCTTATATAAAAACATGTAAACATAATAATAATAAACCTATTTAGTATCGCTGCGTGCGTAATTGTACGAACTATTAAAATATAACATTATGTATCCCGTACAGTAAATGACGTAAATGTAAAAAAAAATTACCAAACCATAGAATTGCAATTTTTATAATATCCCAGAAAAAAAAGTTAAAAAGTGAATAAAAAGTCAGATCAATACCAAAATTGTACCGATACAGAAAACAGATTATGGCGCAAAAAAAGGACCCCTCCTACAGCCTGGTATGAGGAGAAAAAAAAAAGCTACAGGGGGTCAAAAATGGCAATTAAAAATATTCAAAAAAGTTCAGAATTTTTTAAAAGATTTTAGAATCATGGCGGGACTATACAAATCTGGTATTGCTGTAAAGAGGCCGGTCTAAAGTATCAAAACATGTTAGCGCAACCACAAGGTAAATGGCGTAGAAAAGAAAACCACCAAATTTGCTAAATTATCTTTTACTATTTCAATTTAACTTCACCGATTTTTATATATATATATACCGTATTTTTCGCCCTATAGGACGCCCTGGCGTATAAGATGCACCCAATTTATAGGTGCAAAATCTAAAAAAAATGAAAGATTTTGAACCCAATAGTGGTCCTCAACCTGCGGACCTCCAGATGTTGCAAAACTACAACTCCCAGCATGCCCGAACAGCCGTTGGCTGTCCGGGCATGCGGGAGTTGTAGTTTTGCAACATCTGGAGGGCAGCAGATTGAAGACCACTGCATAGGAGGTAATACTTGTTACACCGAGCGCTCCTCTCTCTGCAGCGCCCCGGTCAGACCCGCTGACCGGGAGCGCTGCACTGACATTGCCGGCGTGGATGCGATTCGCATAGCGGGACGCACCCGCTCGCGAATCGCATCCCAAGTCACTTGCCTGTCCCGGTCCCCGGCTGTCATGTCCTGGCGCGCGCGTGCCAGCTAAGATTTAAAAGGCCAGTGCACCAATGATTGGTGCCTGGCCCAATCAGTCTATTAGCTTCCACCTGCTCCCTGTGTATATAACCTCACTTCCCCTGCACTTCCCTTTATAACCTCACTTCCCAAGCACTTCCTGGCCGGATCTTGTTGCCTTTGTGCCTGGAGAAAGCGTCTATTGTGTTTGCCATTTCCAGTGTTCCTGACCTCTTGCTATATCCACTGACTACGAACCTTGCCGCCTGCCCTGACCTTCTGCTACGTCTGACCTCACCTCTGCCTAGTCCTTCTGTCCCACGCCTTCTCAGCAGTCAGCGAGGTTGAGCCGTTGCCTGTGGATACGACCTGGTTGCTACCGCCGCAGCAAGACCGTCCCGCTTTGCGGCGGGCTCTGGTGAATACCAGTAGCAACCTAGAACCGGTCCATCGGTACGGTCCACGCCAATCCCTCTCTGACACAGAGGATCCACATCCAGCCTGCCGAATCCTAACAGTACTCACGTGTCCCCGCTGCTCCGGACCCGAGACCGCTGTCCTGGATGTCGCTCCATCGCTGTCGCCGTGTCCCCGTCTCTCCGGAACGTCTCCGCTGCCGGCCGGGTATCCTCGCTCTCCGTCGCCGTCATCACGTCGTTACGCACACCGACGCACGTACGCGGCGACGTGATGACGAGGAAGGAGAGCGCCGGCCATACAGGGGATCCCTGAACGGAGAAGACACCGAGGAGGCAGGTAAGGTCCCTCCCGGTGTCCTGTAAGCACTAACCCGGTTATTCAGTCCGGCTGTTCGGGACCGCCGCGGTGAAATCGCGGCGGTCCCGAACAGCCCGACTGAACAGCCGGGTTAGTGTCACTTTCCCTTCAGACGCGGTGGTCAGCTTTGATCGCTGCGTCTGAAGGGTTAATACAGGGCATCACCGCGATCGGTGATGTCCTGTATTAGCCGCGGGTCCCGGCCGTTGATGGCCGCAGGGACCGCCGCGATAGGGGTGTATTCGCCGTATAAGACGCAACGACTTTTCCCCCCCAGTTTTGGGGAAGAAAAAGTGCGTCTTATACGGCGAAAAATACGGTATATTTATTTTTATTTTTTTGTTGTTTCAGAGAATGTTATTGAAAAATTAAAAGTTATCATTATAGTAGGTAGTTATGGCTGTTTTAAGTCGAGGTGGAAAAAACGAGAGTGTAAAAGCGAAAATTGGCCGGACAAGTAGATTTTGCTCTTTTTTTTAGTCCCGTGGACAAGTAGTTTTTTTATATTTCCACATCCCTGTACCATACACTGTGTACTATATAATATACTACTGTATACCATAATACTGTATACCATACACTGTGTACTGTATACCATACACTGTGTACTATATAATATACTACTGTATACCATAATACTGTATACCATACACTGTGTACTGTATACCATAATACTGTATACCATACACTGTGTACTATATAATATACTACTGTATACCATAATACTGTATACCATACACTGTGTACTGTATACCATAATACTGTATACCATACACTGTGTACTATATAATATACTACTGTATACCATACACTGTGTACTATATAATATACTACTGTATACCATACACTGTGTACTATATAATATAATACTGTATACCATAATACTGTATACCATACACTGTGTACTATATAATATAATACTGTATACCATACACTGTGTACTATATAATATAATACTGTATACCATACACTGTGTACTATATAATATACTACTGTATACCATAATACTGTATACCATACACTGTGTACTGTATACCATAATACTGTATACCATACACTGTGTACTATATAATATACTACTGTATACCATAATACTGTATACCATACACTGTGTACTATATAATATACTACTGTATACCATAATACTGTATACCATACACTGTGTACTATATAATATACTACTGTATACCATAATACTGTATACCATACACTGTGTACTGTATAATATACTACTGTATACCATAATACTGTATACCATACACTGTGTACTATATAATATACTACTGTATACCATAATACTGTATACCATACACTGTGTACTGTATACCATAATACTGTATACCATACACTGTGTACTGTATACCATAATACTGTATACCATACACTGTGTACTATATAATATACTACTGTATACCATACACTGTGTACTATATAATATACTACTGTATACCATACACTGTGTACTATATAATATACTACTGTATACCATACACTGTGTACTATATAATATACTACTGTATACCATAATACTGTATACCATACACTGTGTACTGTATACCATAATACTGTATACCATACACTGTGTACCATACACTGTGTACTATATAATATACTACTGTATACCATACACTGTGTACTATATAATATACTACTGTATACCATACACTGTGTACTATATAATATACTACTGTATACCATAATACTGTATACCATACACTGTGTACTATATAATATACTACTGTATACCATAATACTGTATACCATACACTGTGTACTGTATAATATACTACTGTATACCATAATACTGTATACCATACACTGTGTACTATATAATATACTACTGTATACCATAATACTGTATACCATACACTGTGTACTGTATACCATAATACTGTATACCATACACTGTGTACTGTATACCATAATACTGTATACCATACACTGTGTACTATATAATATACTACTGTATACCATACACTGTGTACTATATAATATACTACTGTATACCATACACTGTGTACTATATAATATACTACTGTATACCATACACTGTGTACTATATAATATACTACTGTATACCATAATACTGTATACCATACACTGTGTACTGTATACCATAATACTGTATACCATACACTGTGTACCATACACTGTGTACTATATAATATACTACTGTATACCATACACTGTGTACTATATAATATACTACTGTATACCATACACTGTGTACTATATAATATACTACTGTATACCATAATACTGTATACCATACACTGTGTACTATATAATATACTACTGTATACCATAATACTGTATACCATACACTGTGTACTATATAATATACTACTGTATACCATAATACTGTATACCATACACTGTGTACTATATAATATACTACTGTATACCATAATACTGTATACCATACACTGTGTACTGTATAATATACTACTGTATACCATAATACTGTATACCATACACTGTGTACTATATAATATACTACTGTATACCATAATACTGTATACCATACACTGTGTACTGTATACCATAATACTGTATACCATACACTGTGTACTGTATACCATAATACTGTATACCATACACTGTGTACTATATAATATACTACTGTATACCATACACTGTGTACTATATAATATACTACTGTATACCATACACTGTGTACTATATAATATACTACTGTATACCATACACTGTGTACTATATAATATACTACTGTATACCATAATACTGTATACCATACACTGTGTACTGTATACCATAATACTGTATACCATACACTGTGTACCATACACTGTGTACTATATAATATACTACTGTATACCATACACTGTGTACTATATAATATACTACTGTATACCATACACTGTGTACTATATAATATACTACTGTATACCATAATACTGTATACCATACACTGTGTACTATATAATATACTACTGTATACCATAATACTGTATACCATACACTGTGTACTATATAATATACTACTGTATACCATAATACTGTATACCATACACTGTGTACTGTATACCATAATACTGTATACCATACACTGTGTACTGTATACCATAATACTGTATACCATACACTGTGTACTATATAATATACTACTGTATATCATAATACTGTATACCATACACTGTGTACTATATAATATACTACTGTATACCATAATACTGTATACCATACACTGTGTACTATATAATATACTACTGTATACCATACACTGTGTACTATATAATATACTACTGTATACCATACACTGTGTACTATATAATATACTACTGTATACCATAATACTGTATACCATACACTGTGTACTGTATACCATAATACTGTATACCATACACTGTGTACTATATAATATACTACTGTATACCATAATACTGTATACCATACACTGTGTACTGTATACCATAATACTGTATACCATACACTGTGTACTATATAATATACTACTGTATACCATACACTGTGTACTATATAATATACTACTGTATACCATACACTGTGTACTATATAATATAATACTGTATACCATAATACTGTATACCATACACTGTGTACTATATAATATAATACTGTATACCATACACTGTGTACTATATAATATAATACTGTATACCATACACTGTGTACTATATAATATACTACTGTATACCATAATACTGTATACCATACACTGTGTACTGTATACCATAATACTGTATACCATACACTGTGTACTATATAATATACTACTGTATACCATAATACTGTATACCATACACTGTGTACTATATAATATACTACTGTATACCATAATACTGTATACCATACACTGTGTACTATATAATATACTACTGTATACCATAATACTGTATACCATACACTGTGTACTGTATAATATACTACTGTATACCATAATACTGTATACCATACACTGTGTACTATATAATATACTACTGTATACCATAATACTGTATACCATACACTGTGTACTGTATACCATAATACTGTATACCATACACTGTGTACTGTATACCATAATACTGTATACCATACACTGTGTACTATATAATATACTACTGTATACCATACACTGTGTACTATATAATATACTACTGTATACCATACACTGTGTACTATATAATATACTACTGTATACCATACACTGTGTACTATATAATATACTACTGTATACCATAATACTGTATACCATACACTGTGTACTGTATACCATAATACTGTATACCATACACTGTGTACCATACACTGTGTACTATATAATATACTACTGTATACCATAATACTGTATACCATACACTGTGTACCATACACTGTGTACTATATAATATACTACTGTATACCATAATACTGTATACCATACACTGTGTACTATATAATATACTACTGTATACCATAATACTGTATACCATACACTGTGTACTATATAATATACTACTGTATACCATAATACTGTATACCATACACTGTGTACTATATAATATACTACTGTATACCATAATACTGTATACCATACACTGTGTACTGTATACCATAATACTGTATACCATACACTGTGTACTATATAATATACTACTGTATACCATAATACTGTATACCATACACTGTGTACTATATAATATACTACTGTATACCATACACTGTGTACTGTATACCATACACTGTGTACTATATAATATACTACTGTATACCATAATACTGTATACCATACACTGTGTACTATATAATATACTACTGTATACCATACACTGTGTACTGTATACCATACACTGTGTACTATATAATATACTACTGTATACCATACACTGTGTACTATATAATATAACACTGTATACCATAATACTGTATACCATACACTGTGTACTATATAATATACTACTGTATACCATACACTGTGTAATATATAATATACTACTGTATACCATACACTGTGTAATATATAATATACTACTGTATACCATAATACTGTATACCATACACTGTGTAATATATAATATACTACTGTATACCATACACTGTGTAATATATAATATACTACTGTATACCATACACTGTGTACTATATAATATACTACTGTATACTGTATACCATACACTGTTGTGTACTATATAAGATTGTATACCATTCTACTCTATACCGTACTATTGTATACAGACTTCTGTGTCCATTACTGCTGTCAGATCTGTGACTGTCTAGTACGGCCTAGCTGAGACAGACTGTACAAGAAGATCTCTCTCTGGCAGGCATGGAGGCATTCAGAAGACCTCGGGCTGCCATGGTAACCGATCACGACCCCTAACAGATGTTCTATTGATTGCGGCATGCAAAGATTTAACCTGCCGGATCAGACTTAGTGTACCCGTCAGATCCAACAAAAAACATTTTTTAAATATATCACTCAGTACCTAATTTTTATGTGTCTAGTACCTTTTATTTTATTTTTTTTATTGCACTTTTAATTTAGCTCACTAGTCTGAATTCCTCTCAAAGGGAGGGGGCATGGCCTCACTGTGCAGGTCTCCACCCCCTCCCTCAGTATTCTGTCTGCTCACATCTCCCCTAGCATTAGCAAAACTACAACTCCCAGCTTGTCCTCACTGACAGTAGCGGGACACAAGATGACAGTGGGAGGATTTTTCCTCCAGCTCTGAGCCCTGCGCTCACAGCTGTCAATCAAGGAAGTGTGTCCATGGCATAGGTGATGACTCATGGACACAGCAGGACTAGTATGTATCCAAGCAGGCAGGGGGGTCAGTTGTTTGACTGGATTTTTCAGTATGAAACACTGAAAATTTTCTAATGAAAGCAATTGCAAAACCTATTGGTTATACAGGCTTTACAACATATCTGACAGTGCCCATTTAGTTACTAATGCAGACGGTTATCGGCTTTAATATACTGCTGCCACCCACCGCATTATAGAGCAAGCTAAACACTATATTCAGTGACTGCAGAGTGGCCGCAATAAGGTCAATCGGTGGTCAATAAGAGGTTAAAGGGGATCTCCGGTGCGGCACCCCAGTCATCTGTGCACGGAGCAAACTCCGCTCTGTGCCGGAAGACTGGCGACTACAGCTGCCACGCCTCTTCCATTCATGTCGTCCCATAGAAATGAATGAAGGGGGCATGGCGTCATGAACACGAAAGCTCCAAGCTTCCGTGTTCCGGACACCGCTGCTGCCGGCCTAGAGATTGCGGGGGTCCCCAGACATCTTATCATCTAATTCTTTGGATGGAGAATAAGATGTTTTTTGGAGGACTACCCCATTATGGGGTCAAACCCAAAGTTTCCAAGCTGGATGCTGTAGTTTCTTTACAAGGTTTCGACAGTGGCCGTGATTGGTCCTGAAGCTACATTGAGGAATCCATGTGTCTTGTATGTTAGGTCTATAGAAGGTGACCTTCTGCAGCCTTTACCTTATGCATCTTTTGTTCCGTACAGTGGGTTGCCCGGTCTCGCCCTACATCCGATTCTCAAGAGTCCTGCTGGGATCTGGTAACAGAAATGGCCACTGACATTCTCCTACTTTTGGAGTCTGACAACGATGGAATCCGCACCCACGCAGTGAAGTTTGTGGAGAGTCTGATTGTCACTTTGTCCCCCCGTACGGCAGATAGTGAGATTCCCAAGAGGCAGGAGGGAGACATCAGTCTGGAGCAGATCCCTACGGATCACCCCTTTGTAAAGTACAGTAAGTGTTTATATTAGGTACTTGAGAAGGAAGGGGGGAGGGGTCGTTCTCTCTTTGCCACCCTGTATGGTGTCATGGGGGTCAGTGACCTCCTCGGTGTATTGGGAAGATTGCTGACCAGTTCATGTTTTCTCTTCAGATTTGTTACGAGATCTTGGAAAACAAGCCCTAAAGGAACTCCTGAAATTCATGGCTCACCCTGCAATCTCCAGCATCAACCTCACCGCAGCACTAGGTTCTTTAGCGTCCATCGCCCGTCAGAGACCCATGTTCATGGCGGAGGTGATCCAAGCCTACGAGACTCTGCATGGTGAGATAATAGGGTGGCACAGTTTATGGACACCATATTAAAGAGAACCTCTCATGATCTTGTTAAATTTTATAATCCTTTCAGGTCACTGCCCCCATCATGATAAACCACCCCCTGCCTTTATTTTTATTTTATAGTTTTCTACCTTGATATTGCTCTGTATTTTCTGCTCAGTCAGATTCACAGACTGGGAAGGGGCGTTCCCCAGCAGGCGTGACATCATCTGAAGCCATACAGGGGAGAACTTCCTCCCTCACTCTGCTACACACAGCCCAGAGCAGTTCAGTGTGAGATGAAATATGATTGGCTAAGGCTGCACACACCCCCCTCAGCACCCCAGACTGCATTTCCTGATTTTGGATTTCTGCCATTCCAGCAGGAGTCCAAAGTCTGTGCAAGATATAGGAAGAAATGTGCTCTGTCCAAGTAGGGAGACACCTAGTGGCAGCTTTTTTAAACACAAAACATAGAAAACTTAATATTTTAAACAAAGTACATGAGAAAGATTTATTATTTACCATAAGAAGTGCAATAGCAAAACTTATTTTTAATGAGAGTGGCCATTTAACAGTGTTGTCACAACAAAACAGAAATATATTCCTGTTTATTTATATTATCGATATCTATATAATTTTTTTTATTTTATAATTTTTTTTTCCCCGATCAGCAAACTTACCACCAACTCTCGCCAAATCCCAAGTGAGCAGCGTTAGAAAGAATCTGAAGTTGCAGTTGCTCAGTGTTCTCCGGCACCCGTCGTCTTGTGAATACCAGGGTCCCATCAGCACCCTTCTGATGGATCTGGGTACAGGTCAGGCAGAGATCACTCGCCACATGCCTCCACCTAGGGATCTCGGCCGCAAGAGGACCAGGGAGGGTGGAGAAGGAGGCCAGAAGAAGAGCCGGACAGGTAAGATTTGGGTTTTGAGCCAAATGAGGGCACAAAATAATGGCAAAGGCAATCGGAGCAATTTCTACATTGAGTGTTTTTTGTCCATCTAGTGGGGCAGAGTAGGAAAAGCACCTGGTTCTTCTGATTACTAGTTATTGCTAAATCAGTAATGGCTGAAAGGCAAATATTGATCAGTGGAAAACCTGTGATTGTTATATCATCACCAGTCTATGAAGCACCAGTAAGACCAAATTATAGAAAGTGGAGGAAATGACTACTATAATACTGCCTCCTATATACAAGAATATAACTACTATAATACTGCCTCCTATATACAAGAATATAACTACTATAATACTACTCCTATATACAAGAATATAACTACTATAATACTGCCTCCTATATACAAGAATATAACTACTATAATACTGCCTCCTATATACAAGAATATAACTACTATAATACTGCCTCCTATATACAAGAATATAACTACTATAATACTACTCCTATATACAAGAATATAACTACTATAATACTGCCCCTATATACAAGAATATAACTACTATAATACTGCTCCTATATACAAGAATATAACTACTATAATACTGCTCCTATATACAAGAATATAACTACTATAATACTGCTCCTATATACAAGAATATATCTACTATAATACTGCTCCTATAGACAAGAATATAACTACTATAATACTGCTCTTATATACAAGAATATAACTACTATAATACTGCTCCTATATACAAGAATATAACTACTATAATACTGCTCCTATATACAAGAATATAACTACTATAATACTGCTCCTATATACAGGAATATAACTACTATAATACTGCTCCTATATACAAGAATATAACTACTATAATACTGCTCCTATATACAAGAATATAACTACTATAATACTGCTCCTATATACAAGAATATAACTACTATAATACTGCTCCTATATACAAGAATATATCTACTATAATACTGCTCCTATAGACAAGAATATAACTACTATAATACTGCTCTTATATACAAGAATATAACTACTATAATACTGCTCCTATATACAAGAATATAACTACTATAATACTGCTCCTATATACAAGAATATAACTACTATAATACTGCTCCTATATACAAGAATATAACTACTATAATACTGCTCCTATATACAGGAATATAACTACTATAATACTGCCTCCTATATACAAGAATATAACTACTATAATACTGCTCCTATATACAAGAATATAACTACTATAATACTGCTCCTATATACAAGAATATAACTACTATAATACTGCTCCTATATACAAGAATATATCTACTATAATACTGCTCCTATAGACAAGAATATAACTACTATAATACTGCTCTTATATACAAGAATATAACTACTATAATACTGCTCCTATATACAAGAATATAACTACTATAATACTGCTCCTATATACAAGAATATAACTACTATAATACTGCTCCTATATACAAGAATATAACTACTATAATACTGCCCCTATATACAAGAATATAACTACTATAATACTGCTCCTATATACAAGAATATAACTACTATAATACTGCTCCTATATACAAGAATATAACTACTATAATACTGCTCCTATATACAAGAATATAACTACTATAATACTGCTCTTATATACAAGAATATAACTACTATAATACTGCTCCTATGTACAAGAATATATCTACTATAATACTGCCTCATATATACAAGAATAACATTTTCTCATATAATGGTTGAATCTTGAGAACTAAGTGGTGGCTTCGTTTTTCTTTTGCAGACACCCCTTTGGCGGATGATGACGATGAAAAGGACACCATCTCGCACGCCCCCTTACCCCCTGCTCCACCCACCACACAGTCTGCAACCGACATCACAGCCGACTTCCTGCGTCCTTTACTTACTCCAGAGAGTGTGGCCAATCTGGTGAGTGTGATGCTCCGCGCCTTCACTCGATCTCTGTTTCTGAATGTTCTATCAGTGTCTTTTATTTAACCTTATTCTTCATTTTAAAGGGCTTATCCAGGAAAAAAACCTTTTTTTTTTTTATATATATCAACTGGCTCCAGAAAGTTAAAAAGATTTGTAAATTACTTCTATTAAAAAATCTTAATCCTTTCAGTACTTATGAGCTTCTGAAGTTGAGTTGTTCTTTTCTGTCTAAGTGCTCTCTGATGACACCTGTCTCGGGAAACGCCCAGTTTAGAAGAGGTTTGCTATGGGGATTTGCTTCTAAACTGGACGGTTCCCGAGACACGTGTCATCAGAGATTACTTAGACAGAAAAGAACAACTCAACTTTAGAAGCTCATAAGTACTGAAAGGATTAAGATTTTTTAATAGAAGTAATTTACAAATCTGTTTAACTTTCTGGAGCCAGTTGAGATATATATATATATATATATATATATATATATAATATATATATATATTTATAAAAAAGTTTTTTCCTGGATGACCCCTTTAACCCATTTTTATTCTCTTTACCGCCTCCTCCAGCCATGTGTAATACTGCAATACTCCGCCATGTCTGACATTCAACTCATAGAGTATTGTTTCCTCAGGTCCTCATCAGCATGGTCTACCTACCAGATACAATGCCAGCTTCCTTTCAGTCCACCTACACCCCGGTGGAGTCTGCCGGGACGGACGATCAGATACGCCATCTTGCCCGTCTCATGGCTACACAGATGACCGCAGCTGGGATCGGCCCTGGTAAACCGGATGCACAGATAGTATAGCATGTCTACTGGGGAAGGGGGGGGAGGTGACGACCACATCATACAAGTAATTAAAGGGGGCATTCCAACTTCTTTATTACTGTATGGGAGCCCCCAGCCGTTGCAAAACTACAACTCCCAGCATGCCCGGACAGCCGAAGGCTGTCCGGGCATGCTGGGAGTTGTAGTTTTGCATCCACAGAAAGACGTAGTAGCTTTCTTCTAGAAACAGCAAACACTTGGTCTGTCTGTGTTATTACAACTTTATTAGAACTGAGCTGCAATACCACATACAAACTGAGCAAAGGTGTGGAGCTATTTTTTTTTCTTTCTAAAGAAATCAGCTCTGTTTTTACTTCTCTTGGATAACTCGTTTAAAGGGGTACTCCCGTGGAAAACTTATTTTTTTTTAAATCAACTGGTGCCAGAAAGATAAACAGATTTATAAATGACTTCTATTAAAAAATCGTAATCCTTCCAGTACTTTTTAGGGGCTGTATACTAAAGAGAAATCCAAAAAAGAAATGCATTTCCTCTGATGTCATGACCACAGTGCTCTCTGCTGACCTCTGCTGTCCATTTTAGGAACTGTCCAGAGCCAGAGAAAATCCCCATAGCAAACATATGCTGCTCTGGACAGCAGAGGTCAGCAGAGAGCACTGTGGTCATGACATCAGAGGGAATGCATTTCTTTTTTGGATTTCTCTTTAGTATACAGCCCCTAAAAAGTTTTTAATAGAAGTAATTTACAAATCTGTTTAACTTTCTGGCACCAGTTGATTAAAAAAATAAAAATAAAAAAATAAAATAAAGTTTTCCACGGGAGTACCCCTTTAAAGTTAAAGTCACTTAAAGGTTACGTATTAAAGGGGTACTCCTGTGGAATTTTATTTATTTTTTTTAAATCAACTGGTGCCAGGAAGTTAAACAGATTTGTAAATTACTTCTATTTAAAAAAAATCTTAATCCTTCCAGTACTTATCAGCTGCTGTTATGATCCACAGGAAGTTCTTTTCTTTTTGAATTTCCTTTCTGTCTGACCACAGTGCTCTCTGCTGACACCTCTGTCCGTGTCAAGAACTGTCCAGAGCAGGAACGATTCCCCATAGCGAACCTCTCCTGCTCTGGACAGTTCCTAAAAGAGGAGAGAAGAGCGCTCCGTGGTGGAATGAAAGAGAGATTCTCAAATATAAAACAGAGGCATCAAATCCGCTCCCCAGAGATGGTTGTGTAACAGCATAGACAACAATGGTAAGCGTGTAAGATGGTACGGTATCTGCAGCCCTCCAGCTAAGGCAATGGTAGATACTCAGTATGGCTTCAAAGGGAACGCCGGCTCCACGCAGCGCAGGATACGAGCAGGAAGAGACGGAGTAAAATCAAAGGTAGTTTATTTACCAAGATGCATCTTGGGAAATAAACTACCTTTGATTTTACTTCGTCTCTTCCTGCTTGTATCCTGCGCTGCGTGGAGCCGGCGTTCCCTTTGAAGCCATACTGAGTATCTGGACAGTTCCTGACATGGACAGAGGTGTCAGCAGAGAGCACTGTGGTCAGACTGGAAAGAACTACACAACTTCCTCTTGAGCATATAGCAGCTAATAAGTACTGGAAGGATTAAGATTTTTAAACAGACATAATTTAAGTCTTTCTAATATTTTGGCACCGATTGATAAACAGATATAGAATATAAAAAAAACTAAATTATATATTATTTATTACTGTTATTATTATTATTATTATTAGTAGTAGTACTAGTAGTATTATTTGTATTATTAGTAGTAGTATTTAGTATTAGTATTATTTTTCTTATTATAATTAGTATTATAATTAGTATTATTATTAGTAGTAGTAGTATTTAGTATTATTAGTATTTTTCTTATTATTTAGTATTATTATTATTAGTAGTAGTAGTAGTATTTAGTACTATTATTATTATTATTATTATTAGTAGTAGTAGTAGTAGTAGTAGTAGTTAGTATTATTATTATTTAGTATTATAATTTTTTATTACCGTATATACTCGAGTATAAGTCGAGTTTTTCAGCACGATTTTTCGTGCTGAAAACACCCCCCTCGGCTTATACTCGAGTGAGCTCTCCACCCGCAGTGGTCTTCAACCTGCGGACCTCCAGAGGTTTCAAAACTACAGCTCCCAGCAATCCCGGGCAGCCATCGGCTGTCCGGGCTTGCTGGGAGTTGTAGTTTTGAAACCTCCGGAGGTCCGCAGGTTGAAGACCGCTGCGGCCTTCGACATTATCTAGCCCCCTCTCACCCCCCTTTAGTTCTGTACAGTACTCACCTCCGCTCGGCGCTGGTCCGGTGCTGCAGGACTGTCCGGTGAGGAGGTGGTCCGGTGGGATAGTGGTTCCGGGCTGCTATCTTCACCGGGGAGGCCTCTTCTAAGCGCTTCGGGCCCGGCCCCAGAATAGTCACGTTGCCTTGACGACGACGCAGAGGTACGTTCATTACCAACGTACTTCTGCGTCATCGTCCAGGCAACGCCCCTATTCTGGGCCCGCAGCGCGTAGAAGAGGCCCCCCGGTGAAGATAGCAGCCCGGAACCACTATCCCACCGGACCACCTCCTCACCGGACAGTCCTGCAGCACCGGACCAGCGCCGAGCGGAGGTGAGTACTGTACAGAACTAAAGGGGGGGTGAGAGGGGGCTGGATGATGTCGAAGGCCGCAGTGGTCTTCAACCTGCGGACCTCCGGAGGTTTCAAAACTACAACTCCCAGCAAGCCCGGACAGCCGATGGTGGATGATGACAAGAGGATGATGAAGGGGGGGTGTGAGATGATGAAGGGGGGTGGGGATGATGACAAGGGGATGATGAAGGGGGGGGGGTGTGGGATGATGACAAGGGGATGATGACAAGGGGATGATGAAGGGGGGGGGGTGGGATGATTACAAGGGGATGATGAAGGGGGGTGGGGATGATTACAAGGGGATGATGAAGGGGGGTGGGGATGATGACAAGGGGATGATGAAGGGGGGGGTGTGGGATGATGACAAGGGGATGATGACAGGTGATGATGATGAGGGTCTGGATGATGACAGGCGGTGATGATGATGAGGATGTTAATGACGGGTCTGGATGATGACGGGGGGGATGATGTATTTCCCACCCTAGGCTTATACTCGAGTCAATAACTTTTCCTGGGATTTTGGGTTGAAATTAGGGGCCTGGGCTTATACTCGGGTCGGCTTATACTCGAGTATATACGGTAGTATTATTATTATTGTTATTATTATTATTAGTAGCAGCAGCAGCAGCAGCATTATTTAGTATTATTATTAGTAGTAGTATTTATTATTAGTAGTAGTAGTAGTATTTATTATTAGTAGTAGTAGTAGTATTTATTATTATTAGTAGTAGTAGTATTTATTATTATTAGTAGTAGTAGTAGTAGTAGTAGTAGTAGTATTTAGTATTATTATTAGTAGTAGTATTTAGTGTTATTATTAGTAGTAGTATTTAGTATTATTATTAGTAGTAGTATTTAGTATTATTATTAGTAGTAGTATTTAGTATTAGTATTATTATTGGTAGTAGTATTTAGTATTAGTATTATTATTGGTAGTAGTAGTATTTAGTATTAGTATTATTAGCAGTATTTAGTATTAATAGTAGTAGTAATATTTAGTAGTAGTAGTAGTATCATTATTAATAGTAGTAGTATTTAGTATTATTATTAGTATTTAGTATTATTATTAGTAGTAGTAGTAGTATTAGTAGTAGTAGTAGTAGTATAAGTATTATTATTAGTGGTAGTATTTAGTATTATTATTAGTAGTAGTAGTATTAGTAGTAGTATTAGTAGTAGTATTTAGTATAATTATTATTAGTAGTAGTAGTATTTAGTATAATTATTAGTAGTAGTAGTATTTAGTATAATTATTATTATTAGTAGTAGTATTTAGTATTAATATTATTAGTAGTATTTAGTATTATTATTATTAGTAGTATTGTTAGTATTCTTCTTCTTCCTATTAGTATTATTATTGTTATCATGTTGTTTTTTTCCCTCCGGACTACCCCTTTAACCCCTTACACTTGTTATTCTACAGGTGTGGAGAAGGTAAAGGAAGCTCCAGCAGAAGAGGCGGAGGAGGAAAATACAAAACCTGAAGGATTAGTTATCAAAAGAAGGGTCTCCTCCCTGCTCCCCCAGGGCCAGGCCATCTCCGTGCTGGGCTCCCAGGCTAAGAATTTAAAAGACGAATACGCCGGAGCCCCGCTGGCCAAAAAAAGACCGGAGCCCATCTTGCCGGGGGCACAGCTGAAGTGAGAAGACCCCCAGGACAGGAGATTGTGCTCCCAACACTGCCCCCTTTTAACCCTATAACATCTCTTATTGATTCCCTCTCCCCTCAGGGTGGCCGCAGCCGGAGGCCGTAAGAAAATCTTTAAGCTCAAAGAAGTTTTGGAACCGTTGACGGAAATTCAGATCAAGAACCTCAAGCTGCAAGCGGTGCAGAGAATCCTGCAGGCGGAGCGCAGTGTGGGGGGCAGCGGGGCAGCACAGGTACCAGACACCCCCACTTACTATTCTGCTGTTTTGTTTGGTTCTGGACTGATCTTTTCGGTTTAACCCTGCTCTGGCAGTGTGCCTCCAGCCATTGCAAAACTACAACTCCCAGCATACTCGGACAGCCAAAGGCTGTCCGAGCCTGCTGGGAGTTGTAGTTTTGCAACAGCTGAAGGTTTGCCACACTCAGTCCAGACCAATGTTTCACAACCAGGGTGCCTCCAGCTGTTACAAAACTACAACTCCCAGCATGCTCGGACAGCCGAAGACCTAAGGCGTCTCACAGCTGAGTGTTTGCCCCAATTGTGTTTAGTCCAGAGCAGTGTTTCCCAACCAGGGGGCCTCCAGTTGTTACAAAACTACAACTCCCAGCATGCCTTTGGCTGTCTGGTCACGCTGGGAGTTGTAGTTTTGCAACAGCTGTGCGCCGTCTATTAGTGCGCCATATATTAGTTGTTGCAGCAAATGGAGGCTAACACCCCAAGGGGTACCCTAGACTAGACCCCCCCCCCCCCCCCCACACACACACACACACACAAAAATGTATTAAAATATAACCTTTATTGTATAACAGAAAATAAAAAGGTGAAAAACTATTATGGTAATTCACCTATACCACCACTAGGTGTCAGTATCACACAAAAGTGAATTTAAAGGGGTACTCCGGTGGGAAACTTTTTTTTTTTTTTTTTTTAAGTTAAACAGAGTTGTAAATCACTTCTATTAAAAAATCTTAATCCTTCCAGTACTTATTAGCTGCTGAATACTACAGAGGAAATTCTATTCTTTTTGGACCACAGAGCTCTCTGCTGACATCATGACCACAGTGCTCTCTGCTGACATCTCTGTCCATTTTAGGAATTGTCCAGAGTAGGAGGAAAATCCCCATAGTAAACATATGCTGCTCTTGACAGTTCCTAAAATAGACAGAGGTGTCAGCAGAGAGCACTGTGTTCCAAAAAGAAAAGCATTTCCTCTGTAGTATTCAGCAGCTAATAAGTGCTGGAAGGATTAAGATTTTTTTAATAGAAGTAATTTACAAATCTGTTCAACTTTTCTGGCACCAAAAAAAGTTTTTGTCGCTGCCCCTTTATTGTGGTTCAACAACCAGGAAGCCGCTCCTCCTTGTTGGGCGTTACATGTAAGTGTCTAAAACGCATTTGAGCAGATCTATCAGAACCGTCTAATTTACCCATAGCGACCAAATCTTAGTTGCAGCTGCCGGAAATGTTCGGTGGAGACGAATACTGCTAAAAGGGGATCTATAGGTAATTCAAGCGTTCGCTTACTTTTTCTCCCTGCATTGTGGATGTTTACCCAACATACTCAATGACAGGCATGAGTGGTACAACACACTGTGTGTTCCTTCAGTGTTGCCTTTGACCTTATTTTAGCTTGCTGTGCAGCCCGAGGCAATACATCACAAGTCAGGTGCTGAAAGGGGGCTTGGCTGCTTCGTCTGTTGTGTGTGAAGCCGGCCCCCTGATGATGTAACCGGCGCACACGTGCACGCATTCATCATCACGCAGATCCACAGCTTGTGTGTCAGGTGATGTCGGGCAAATCATGTTAACAAAGGTGGCTGTGCTGAAATGGGTGGGGGCCACCGATGTGTGGGAGGGAAATAAGTCACCTTCCCACCTTGAAATGAAGAATCTTGGGAATTGTAGTCTGAGGAAGGCTGTGGAAACAGGAAGTAGCCAGTTCCTAAAAACAATACAGCAGCGTGATGGGGAAAACAGGACACGACCATTTACCACCAACACAAAAACTGTATGACACTTAATTACTGAAGTCATTTTAGGTTGGATTACCCCTTTAATGTAATAATCCAGGGTGTTCATTTACTTTTTTTTTCCTTGCAGCTGTTTTACTGGATGGGATAAAGCCACCTGAAACTAGGAGCAGGTTGCAAACTGCAACTGCTGTATTTTTGCAACAGCTGGAGAGCCATTAATTGCAAAACTACAAATCCCAGCAAGCCCGGACAGCCTTCGGCTGTCTGGGCATGCTGGGAGTTGTAGTTTTGCAACAGTTGGAGGCACCCTGGTTGGATTAGCCTACTAAAATACATTAGCAATCTTCATAATAGTTCATTATAATGACCATGATATTTTGCGCTTCTCTACAGATGCGAGTGAAGATTCTGGCGCGATTGGTGACCAAGCTGGACCCCTCGCTGAAGGCTGAAGTCTTGAGCCACTTTCTGTTTGACCCCCGCGGACGTCTGGACCTGGCTCTGGCCTGGCTGTACCAGGAGTATTGTGAATATCAGTCAGGGGCAGGAGAAGAAGGCTACCAGGAGTGCTTGATAGGGATCCTGACCGGACTGCAGGAGCGGCCGGACCAGAGAGACGGGTCAGTGCTGTATGATGTCATCTGCTGGACGCACAGACTTTGTCCTCTTAGCATTTGGACAATGTTTTGTTTTCTCATCCTTGTAGGGTCTTCACGAAAGTTGTTTTGGAGGCTCCTTTGCTGACAGAATCTGCGCTGGATGTCATTCGCAGATACTGCGAGGACGAGGTACCGCCATGTAGAGCTGGAGCCGCTTTATTTCTTCTATTGGTGGAAAGAGGCCAGATATGGTTCTGCTGTCATGATATAAATAGGTAGAAGATAGAGATACAGTGGGGATCAAAAGTTTGGGCACCCCAGGTATAAATGTGTATTAATGTGCATAAAGAAGCCAAGGAATGATGGAAAAAATCTCCAAAAGGCATCAAATTACAGATTAGACATTCTTATAATATATAGCCAAAAACAAAGAGACCCACAATACTAATATTATTTCAAAAAGTATAACAATCTTTATTAGACAATAAAATACAGTTTTTAAAAAATTAGAAAAAGGCAGAGGATGACCTTACACAGGAGACAACAGGTGCCAGTGGGCCTGGTATGGGTAATGTGGGTATTCAATCAAGAGTATACATAATATAAGGCTAGCGTAGCTGCATGTTTACAATATCGTAACAATAGGTATAATATCTAACATACATTGAGGTAACATAGGAAGCAGCAATGCAATACAACAGACATAAATAGGAAATACCTAAAAAAAAACTACCTGTCATATACCCAAAGACCAGGAGCACCAAGCACCAACACCCCAACGCACGTTTCGCGTATGGGCTTCGTCAGGGGGCGTGTCCTGATTCCCAAAAAGAGGTAGGTATATAAGGGCTAGCATGCCCAATCAGTATCCGCAGATCATGGTGATGGACACTCGTCAGGGCCAATAATGATCCAGCCGATCCATAAGGTCAGACTAGATAGGATAAGTACAAACCGCCCAATTACCTGTAGGATGGAAGGAGGGAGCGTCTCTCCTCATGAGCCGGAAATCCGGCGCTAAGGAATGACAGCGCTTATGTTTCCGGCATCCCGTGATGACGCACAAGACATGATCCATAGTAGGCAGGCCACATAAATATGGCGCCCGTCAGTGTGGGCATGGCTACACAGAAATGGCCGAGCGATTAGTCGCGCGCATGCGCCCAGAAGGGAACGTAAGGGAGCTCATGCCATCGCGCACGCGTCGAATAGCGGCGCACGCGCGATAGGCGTGGGCTCCACAAAGATGGCGCCGGAACGGTGAGCGGAGACAATGAGGCCATGAGTGGCGATACTCGGAAGAGACGCTCGGAAGGCCAGACAACCCATACAGAATAGCAGCATACATGATAATATATAGGGGAAGGTTAAAAAGAATTAACCGGCACATAGATAAAATTCTTTTTAACCTTCCCCTATATATTATCATGTATGCTGCTATTCTGTATGGGTTGTCTGGTCTTCCGAGCGTCTCTTCCGAGTATCGCCACTCATGGCCTCATTGTCTCCGCTCACCGTTCCGGCGCCATCTTTGTGGAGCCCACGCCTATCGCGCGTGCGCCGCTATTCGACGCGTGCGCGATGGCATGAGCTCCCTTACGTTCCCTTCTGGGCGCATGCGCGCGACTAATCGCTCGGCCATTTCTGTGTAGCCATGCCCACACTGACGGGCGCCATATTTATGTGGCCTGCCTACTATGGATCATGTCTTGTGCGTCATCACGGGATGCCGGAAACATAAGCGCTGTCATTCCTTAGCGCCGGATTTCCGGCTCATGAGGAGAGACGCTCCCTCCTTCCATCCTACAGGTAATTGGGCGGTTTGTACTTATCCTATCTAGTCTGACCTTATGGATCGGCTGGATCATTATTGGCCCTGACGAGTGTCCATCACCATGATCTGCGGATACTGATTGGGCATGCTAGCCCTTATATACCTACCTCTTTTTGGGAATCAGGACACGCCCCCTGACGAAGCCCATACGCGAAACGTGCGTTGGGGTGTTGGTGCTTGGTGCTCCTGGTCTTTGGGTATATGACAGGTAGTTTTTTTTTAGGTATTTCCTATTTATGTCTGTTGTATTGCATTGCTGCTTCCTATGTTACCTCAATGTATGTTAGATATTATACCTATTGTTACGATATTGTAAACATGCAGCTACGCTAGCCTTATATTATGTATACTCTTGATTGAATACCCACATTACCCATACCAGGCCCACTGGCACCTGTTGTCTCCTGTGTAAGGTCATCCTCTGCCTTTTTCTAATTTTTTAAAAACTGTTTTTTATTGTCTAATAAAGATTGTTATACTTTTTGAAATAATATTAGTATTGTGGGTCTCTTTGTTTTTGGCTATTTATTGGTACCCCCGGGACCTACATACGGCACATATTGTTTTGCCGTTTTTGTTGTTTGGCTAAATTCTTATAATATGTCAACAAAAGTTACATTTTATTTCCATCATTTACACTTTCAAAATAACAGAAAACAAAAAAATGGCGTCTGCAAAAGTTTGGGCCCCCTGCAGAGTTAATATCTTGTACTGCCCCATTTGGCAAGTATCACAGCTTGTAAACGCTTTTTGTAGCCAGCCAAGAGTCTTTCAATTCTTGTTTTAGGTATCTTTGCCCATTCTTCCTTACAAAAGTCTTCCAGTTCTTAGAGATTTCTGGGCTGCCTGTCACTCACTGCTCTTTAAAGGTCTATCCATAGATTTTCAATTATGATGAGGTCAGGAGATTGTGAAGGCCATGGCAAAGCCTTCAGTTTATGCCTCTTGATGTAATCCCCCGTGGATTTCGAGGTGTGTTTAGGATCATTATCCATTTGTAGAAGCCATCCTCTCTTTAACTTCAGCTTTTTCACAGATGGCATCAAGTTAGCCTCCAAAATTTGCTGAAATTTTATTGAATCCATTTTTCCTTCTACTCGTGAGATGTTCCCTGTGCCACTGGCTGCAATAATAAAGCCTCCAATCACTCAGGGATTTAAATGGTGCAACAGGTGAAAAGCAGCAGTAATCCCAAGGACACTCAGGCAGTATCCTTGGGACTACTGCTGCTATTCACCTGTTGCGCCATTTAAATCCCTGAGTGGTTGGAGGCTTTATTATTGTATCTTGACACCTAATTCCTCGTGGTGGGATCGGCTGCATGGTGGAACCTCTACTTAGATGCTGACATCAGTGTTGTGCCTGACTGGTAGCACAACCTACGGGGTGAGCAATTTTCTTACTAATTTGTTTGAGATTTTCACTACTAAGTTATTGCACTACTGAGCGCTCTGTGGTTTCTTGTCTTATGCCACTGGCTGCAATACAATCCCAAAGCATGATTGATCCACCCCCATGCTTAACAGTTGGACAGAGGTTCTTTTCATTAAATTCTGTTCCCCTTCTTCTCCAAACATACCTTTGCTCATTCCGGCCAAAAAGTTCAATTTTAACCTCATCAGTCCACAGAACTTGTTTCCAAAATGCATCAGGCTTGTCTATATGTTCATTTGCAAAGTTCAAACGCTGATTTTTGTGGTGAGGACGTAGAAGAGGTTTTCTTCCATGAAGACCATATTTGTACAAGTATCTCTTTATAGTGGAATAGTGGACCACAACTCCAGTGTCTGCCAGATCTTTCTGGAGGGATTGTGCAGTCAAACGTGGGTTTTGAATTGTTTTTCTCACAATCCTGCGATCTGTTCTGTCTGACATTTTTCTTGGTCTTCCAGATCTTGCTTTAACTTCCACTGTTCCTGATGACTGCCATCTCTTAATTACATTCCGAACAGAGGATATTGACATCTGAAAACGTTTTGCTATCTTCTTATAGCCTTCTCCAGCTTTGTGAGCGTCAACTATTTTCAGTTTCAGATTTCTAGACAACTGCTTAAAAGAACCCATGGTGCTGATTGTTGGGGCAAGGTCAGATGAGTCTGGGCATTTAAACCCTTTGAGATTGACATCACCTGGTCTTCCCAGATGATGATGAGAACAATCCATGACACTGGCAGATCTCAGCTTTGCAAAGGGGGCAGTGCATGCTATAAATTCTGCAGGGTGCCCAAACTTTTGCAGACACCATGTTTTTGTTTTGTTATTTCGAAAGTGTAAATGATGAAAATAAAATCTAACTTTTCTTGACATATTATAAGAATGTCTAATTTGTAATTTGATGCCTTTTGGAGATTTTTCCATCTTTCATTGGCTTCTTTATGCACATTAATACAAATTTTTTCCTGGGGTGCCCAAACTTTTGATCCCCACTGTAGATAAGATAGGAGATAGATAGATAGATAGATAGATAAGATGGGAGATAGATATGAGATATATAGATAAGATGGGAGATAGATAAGATATATAGATAAGATGGGAGATAGATATGAGGTAGATGATTGATAGATGGATATGAAATAATCGATATACAATAGATTATGAGACAGACATGCGACACATGAGACAGATAACTATGATATAGATAATAAATAGATATACAATAGATTATGAGAGAGGGATATGCTATATATATATATATATATATATATATATATAACGTTTTGGCGCGGTCCTAGAGCTGCTGCTTTTATGAGTTCTCAGTCCGGGACAAAGCTTGGAAAGTTACCTGAACGTAGTTACTACCGGACAATGCTTTGGCCATTGAAATGAATGGGACCGGTGCCTGTACAGATTCGTCAGTTTCCTAAAGTGCCTGAACCTGGCCTAAGATGTCAGTGAACTCCTGGCTCGTCTACCACCAGGCCTCTTCCCCGTGGATTTTCTCACCTAATCTGAATTTACACTGAGAATGATTCACAGAAAACAAGTCGTCTGATTTTTTGGGGGTCTCTGGTCTGATATCCATTCCAGGCAGCGGCAATTGTGAAAGGGCAACAGGGTCTTATATAGGGATCCATTAGTGTATATCAGTGACACAAGATTCCGCAGCCTCTGTGCACCACGTGTCCGCTTCAGTTTTATGACCTGGTCCTGTAGGATACCTGTTTTGGCATCTGCTCTCAATGATCCTTTTAACTTTTCAGGGCCGCAGTTACCTGGGGATGTCCACACTGAGAGACCTCATCCTCACTCGCCCGGCTCGGCAGTTCCAGTATTTGCATTTGCTTCTGGACCTCAGTTCTAATGAGAAGGATAAGGTACCTTAAGTTCCTCAGTGCTGCTGTTCCCTCCTGTTTTCCCTCCTGATATCTTTTGCTCATTCTCCGCTGTTTCCCTTCTAGGTCCGGCAGCAGTCTCTGCTCCTTATAAAACGCATGTACGAAAAGGAGAGTCTCCGGCAGTACATAGAAAAGTTTGCACTTAACTACCTGCAGCTGCTCGTCCACCCTAACCCTCCCTCTGTGCTCTTTGGGGCGGATAAGGACACCGGTATAAAAGGGTTAATGTTGAGTGGGTGGGGGATGTCATGTTTGTTTTGCTCTTATTGATTTGTGAGGATTCTTCCGTTTTCTTAAAGCTTTGGAGTTAAGGGGGTATTCCGGCTTTATGCATCTTATCCCCTATCCAAAGGATAGGGGATAAGATGTATGATCACAGGGGTCCCACCGCCGGGGACCCCCGCGATCTCGTTGCAGCCCCCAGAGTTCTGTGCCGGGCGCTGCCTCAGAGATAGTGATGTCACGGCCACGCCCCCTAGTGACGGCACGCCATGCCCCTCCATTCATGTGTATGGGAGGGGGCGTGACTGCAGCTATTTATTGTAATGATCCGCCTACTATATCACTGCACCCCTGGTCCCTTAGGGCAGAAATTATGTCTTCAGCAGCACTCTATGCAGAGATGGAGGCAGGGGGAGATATATATTAACATGGAGTGCAAAGCTTGTTGGATTGATGATGAGGTCTTGTAGTTTACATGAAGTCAGCCATACAAGAGAGCCTGATCTCCTGTCTACCATACAGAGTATTCAATAAAGTGGTAGTCAGACTGGGATCCCATGACCCAGTTGCAAGAAAAAAGGGCTGTTATGTATAAATGCGTCTGAGCTGGGATGAAACAAATCATACTGCAGGAATCCTGCTGGGGAGTTATTTTTATATAGGCGAAAATAACTGTGATTAATCTTTTTATTATAAATAGAGGTTGCCGCACCCTGGACAGAGGACACAGTGAAACACTGCCTGTACCTCTATCTGGCTTTACTACCACAGAACCACAAATTGATCCACGAGCTGGCGTCGGTCTACACAGAGGCCACTGCGGACATAAAGCGGACCGTGCTGCGCGTCATCGAGACACCGGTGAGGCAATAGAAACAGCCACAAGGGCAGAGACCTGAGCAGCATATGGACACAACTGTAAGGGTCTATCAACACGGCGGAATTCCGCCTCAAATTAAAGCCCATTGACTTCTATGGTATTCCGCACTCCCATTCACATTTCTGAATTTCCGCTTCGCCTCAAATTAAAGCCCATAGATTTCTATGGGATGCGGCACTCCCATTCACATTTCTGAAGTTCCGCTTGCGGAATTCGCCTCAAATTAAAGCCCATAGACTTCTATGGGATTCCGCACTCCCATTCACACATCTGAATTTCTGCTTGCAGAATTCCTCCTCAAATTGAAGCCCGTAGACTTCTATAGGATTCTGCACTCTCGTTCACATTTCTGAAATTCCGATTGTGGAATTCGCCTCAAATTAAAGCCCATAGACTTCTATGGGATTCCGCACTCCCATTCACACTTCTGAAATTCCGCAAGCGGAATTTCAGAAGTGTGAATGGGAGTGCGGAATCCCATAGAAGTCTATGGGCTTTAATTTGAGGTGGAATTCCGCCGTGTGTAAAGACCCTTAATAGACCCTAATGGCTGCCTTGCTTCCCTGCAGATCCGTGGCATGGGCATGAACTCCCCGGAGCTGCTCCTGTTGGTGGAGAATTGCCCCAAGGGGGCAGAAACCCTAGTGACTCGTTGCCTCCACATCTTAACTGATAAAGGTACGTCCCAGACCTTCATACATTATGTGCTTCAGGGGTTAATTTATCACAAATTGCACATTTTTTGTTCAAACTTCAGCATTTGTACATTTGTGCAAGTGCAGGTGCTTATTGCTGTGAGGGAGTTGCCAGGTCCGCAAGCTATTGTGAGCACAGGAGAAAGGAAAATCCGGCTCCCAAGACTGGATGAAAGTTCGTAGCTTTAATGTAACTTATTAAAATCCAACATTAGAAGAAAAAGTGTGGCTAAAATCACAAATGAAACGCACCAACGCGTTTCGACTTAACAAGTCTTAATCATTCCTGGAGGAATGGCTATTGTAGCATTTTTCATATCGCAGAGACTTGTTCACATGGGGAGTATGGATCAGCATAGAACAAAAGAAACAATCACTGACGGCCGAGCTGCATTGACTTTTAACCACTGCCAAGGGTGTGGGAAATTTTTATAGAATCAATAAAAATTAGTTTTAAAGGTTCCCTTTCTTCTTGATTTTTATATATATATATATATATATATATATATATATATATATATATATATATATATATATATATATATATATATTTGTAGTAATATTATAATTTAATCCAGTAAGAGTAATTTAATCTCTCCTTGTTTATAGTTCCTCCTTCTCCCGAACTTGTGAAACGCGTGCGAGATCTGTATCAGAAGCGCCTCCCAGACGTCCGCTTCCTGATCCCGGTGCTGAATGGCCTGGATAAGGTAAGAGGGGCGTCAGCTTGTCTGTGATGTAGTCTCATCTTTGGGGAAGACATTTTTGGGAAGCCATCACTATGTTTGTCTTGTAGAAGGAGGTCATTCAAGCTTTACCCAAACTCATCAAACTCAACCCGATTGTCGTGAAAGAAGTGTTCAATCGGCTACTGGGAACGCAGCACGGTAAGAGGCGGCTGGAAATGGTAGAAATGTCCATGCTGGCACCAGATTAACCCTTTATGTGGGTTTAATATTGTGAACTATTCCATTTTTATATGTCTTACTGGACATTGTGACTTTCCTAGGAGATGGAAGCAGCTCCATGTCCCCTCTGACTCCCGGAGACCTGCTGGTCGCTCTTCATAACATCGATTCCAGTAAATGTGACATGAAATCTGTCATCAAAGGTAAATTATTTGATTTAGAGTCATAAATGTCCCTTTGTTTCTAGATGTGGTTGTCTTTACCCCTCTATTTTTGTTTTGTTGCTTTGTTGTATGGTGTGTTTTTACCCCTCTACCTTTGTCGGATGTGTGTGATCCCTCTTCTCTATGGACGCATGGGTCTGCTCTAATATTATGAGTATTTTGCTTGGTCCTCGCGACTGATTATAGCTGTGTATGCAGAGTTCTTCACAACAGGCTTTTTTTTTTGCTAATTTAATACTGACTACCTCCCCCTTTTTCCATTTCCCCTCTCTTTATGTCTTGGGGTTATTCTACTGGTTGTTCTAAGTTTCACTCAGTCTTTGTCCTCACTGCACTGACTACTGACAGATTCTGTACAGTAATCTGTCGTCTACATTCTGCTCACATGTCCATGTTTTCAGTGCCTTATTATCTGTATAATTACACACTTTGTACTACTTGTTTATGTGAGGCGATGTGGCTGATGTTTGTTTAATCTTCAATAAAACGTATAAAAAAAAAAAAAAGGTAAATTATTCATTCCCCTGAATTCTATAGAACCCCAAATCCGTCTCCTTTTATAAATTTTCTCTGCTCGGTTCCTCCTCTACAGCCACCAACCTGTGTTTCTCGGCACGCTCGGTATATACGTCTGAGGTGCTTGCGGTAGTTCTTCAGCAGCTGATGGACACCACGCCGCTACCCATGCTTCTTATGAGGACGGTGATCCAGGCCCTGGGCATGTACCCCAGATTAGGGGGCTTCATCATGAACATCCTCACCCGTCTCATCTACAAGCAGGTAAGGCATGGGTCAGGAGTAACACCAGTCTGCGCCTTGTAATGGTCAGGAGTAAGACCAGTCTGCGCCTTGTAATGGTCAGGAGTAACACCAGTCTGCGCCTTGTAATGGTCAGGAGTAACACCAGTCTGCGCCTTGTAATGGTCAGGAGTAACACCAGTCTGCGCCTTGTAATGGTCAGGAGTAACACCAGTCTGCACCTTGTAATGGTCAGGGGAAACACCAGTCTGCGCTTGTAATGGTCAGGAGTAACACCAGTCTGCACCTCTTAATGGTCAGGAGTAACAGCAGTCTGCACCTCGTAATGGTCAGGAGTAACAGCAGTCTGCACCTCGTAATGGTCAGGAGTAACACCAGTCTGCGCCTTGTAATGGTCAGGAGTAACACCAGTCTGCGCCTCTTAATGGTCAGGAGTAACACCAGTCTGCGCCTCCTAATGGTCAGGAGTAACACCAGTCTGCGCCTCCTAATGGTCAGGAGTAACACCAGTCTGCGCCTCGTAATGGTCAGGAGTAACACCAGTCTGCACCTCCTAATGGTCCGGAGTAACACCAGTCTGCACCGCCTAATGGTCAGGAGTAACACCAGTCTGTGGTGCCTAATGGTCAGGAGTAACACCAGTCTGCGCCTCCTAATGGTCAGGAGTAGCACCAGTCTGCACCGCCTAATGGTCAGGAGTAACACCAGTCTGCGCATCGTAATGGTCAGGAGTAACAACAGTCTGCGCCCCCTAATGGTCAGGAGTGACACCAGTCTGCGCATCGTAATGGTCAGGAGTAACAGTCTGCGCCCCCTAATGGTCAGGAGTAACACCAGTCTTTGCCGCCTAATGCCCTCGGGTTAAAAAGGTTGTTAGGTTATGTAAAACTTATCTACAGCATTAGAGTCTGATCATGGGGGGGGGGGGGGGGGTCTGACTGCTGGGACCACCTGTGATTTCCTAAAAGGGGTATTTCACTGGAAAACTTTATTTTTTTTTTATCAACTGGTGGCAGTAAGTTAAACAGATTTGTAAATAACTTCTATTAAAAATCTTAATCCTTCCAGTACTTATCAGCTGCTGTATGTTCCACAGGAAGTTCTTTTCTTTTTGAAATTTTTTTTTCTTTCTGACCTCTCTGCTGAGACCTCTGTACATGTCAGGAACTGTTCAGAGTACAAGCAAATCCCCATAGCAAACCCTCCTGCTTTGGACAGGTGGCAGCAGAGAGCACTGTGGTCAGACAGAAAAGAAGTACTCAACTTCCTCTGTAGTATAAAGCAGTTGGTAAGTACTGGAAGGATTAAGATTATTTAATAGAAGTTATTTAAAAATCTGTTTAACTTTCTGGCACCAGTTTATTTAACAATAAAATATAAATGTTTTCCAGGGGAGTACCCCTTTAATGGGGCCATCTCTTACCTCTGAATCCTCCAGCCCCCTCCTTCCAAGACAAACTGGTCTCTGGACAGACAGTCCGCAGGCAGAGGCCAGACATTGCTGCGGCCGGTGATTGGTGGAGACCCAGAGTTCCCCTTTATAGGGAACCTGCCACCAGTTTTTTGCTGCCCTGTTACTATCTGCGCGCTTCTTGTACAGTCTGCCTACACAAGACCGTACAGGAGGATAAGCAATCCAGCGACACCGATGCCATTTTAACCCATTCACCCTCCGTGATTGCGCTACAGGGGTCTGAGGAGTTCCCCTGGACCCACCAGCGACTGCCATTTTTTATATAGATGCCTATTGTTTGCAGCACCTAAATGGTTATTCGTGTGATCGCTGATGTCTGTCATTAGCTGTGAGTGCTCGGCTGCTGATAACAGCTGGTACTCACCCGCTATAAAGAGAGCACAGTTCCATTTCTTGCTACATAGACAGTAAACACCCTGCAACGTAAATGTAGGTCACTGTGCGCCAAGGACAAGGTGGCAGTTCAGTACAATTTTTTCACCTAGTGTTTTGCAACCAGGGTGCCTCCAGCTGTTGCAAAACTACAACTGCCAGCATGCCCAGACAGCCGAAGGCTGTCTGGGCATGCTGGCAGTTGTAGTTTTGCAACAGCTGGAGGCACCCTGGTTGCAAAACACTAGATTAGAACACTAGGCTGGCAGTTGTAGTTTTGCAACAGCTGGAGGCACCCTGGTTGCAAAACACTAGATTAGAACACTAGGAGGTTGGCAGTTGTAGTTTTGCAACAGCTGGAGGCACCCTGGTTGCAGAACACTAGGTTGGCAGTTGTAGTCTTGCAACAGCTGGAGGCACCCTGGTTTCAAAACACTAGATTAGAACACTAGGTTGGCAGTTGTAGTTTTGCAACAGCTGGAGGCACCCTGGTTGCAAAACACTAGATTAGAACACCTAGGTTGGCAGTTGTAGTTTTGCAACAGCTGGAGGAACCCTGGTTGCAAAACACTAGATTAGAACACTAGGTTGGCAGTTGTTTTGCAACAGCTGGAGGCACCATGGTTGCAGAACACTAGGTTGACAGTTGTAGTCTTGCAACAGCTGGAGGCACCCTGGTTTCAAAACACTAGATTAGAACACTAGGTTGGCAGTTGTAGTTTTGCAACAGCTGGAGGCGCCCTGGTTGCAAAACACTAGATTAGAACACTAGGTTGGCAGTTGTAGTTTTGCAACAGCTGGAGGCACCCTGGTTGCAAAACACTAGATTAGAACACTAGGTTGGCAGTTGTAGTTTTGCAACAGCTGGAGGCTCCCTGGTTGTGAAAAAGTTGTTTAACCCTTTACATGTTATTGTCTCGACTTCAGGTCTGGAAGTATCCAAAGGTTTGGGAGGGTTTCATTAAATGCTGCCAGAGAACCAAACCCCAGTCCTTCAGTGTCCTCCTCCAGCTCCCTCCTCCACAGCTCCTGTCTGTCCTCCAGACGTCTCCTGACCTCAGAGACCCCCTCCTGGCTCATGTACGGGCTTTTACGCCAAACCAGGTTAGTGATACATCGGCACTTCAAGGGCACGTGGCCCCAAATCCTCACGCCATCATGGCTATCCATAAGCTGAATGCATTGTTTGCAGCACCTAAATGGTTATTCGTGTGATCGCTGATGTCTGTCATTAGCTGTGAGTACCGGCTGCTGATAACAGCCGGTACTCACCCGCTATAAAGAGAGCACAGTTCCATTTCTTGCTACATAGACAGTAAACACCCTGCAACGTAAATGTAGGCCACTGTGCGCCAAGGACAAGATGGCAGTTCAGTACAATTTTTTCACCTAGTGTTTCGCAACCAGGGTGCCTCCAGCTGTTGTAAAACTACAACTGCCAGCATGCCCAGACAGCCGAAGGCTGTCTGGGCATGCTGGCAGTTGTAGTTTTGCAACAGCTGGAGGCACCCTGGTTGCAAAACACTGGGTTAGAACACTAGGTTGGAAGTTGTAGTTTGCAACAGCTGGAGGCTCCCTGGTTGCGAAACACTAGGTTAGAACACTAGGTTGGCAGTTGTAGTTTTGCAACAGCTGGAGGCTCCCTGGTTGCGAAGCACTAGGTTAGAACACTAGGTTGGTAGTTGTAGTTTTGCAACAGCTGGAGGCACCCAGGTTGCGAAGCACTAGGTTAGAACACTAGGTTGGTAGTTGCAGTTTTACAACAGCTGGAGGCACCCTGGTTGCGAAACACTAGGTTAGAACACTAGATTGGCAGTTATAGCTTTGCAACAGCTGGAGACACCCTGGTTGCGAAACACTAGGTTAGAACACTAGGTTGGCAGTTGTAGTTTAGCAACAGCTGGAGGCACCCTGGTTGTGAAACACTAGGTTAGAACACTAGGTTGGAAGTTGTAGTTTTGCAACAGCTGGAGACACCCTGTTTGCGAAACACTAGGTTACTGATTGATTGTCCTTCCTATCAGATGGCCCATGTCCCTCACGCCATCATGGCTATCCTAGAAGCCGAATCCAGAACAGACACTGAATCGGATGAAGTCGCTGCGGCAGAAGAGGTTGGTGGTCATCCCCCCCCCCCCATGATGCTGGCGGTGCAGGCTAAAGAGATCACCTGACTTTGTCTCCTTTCTTGTCTCAGCCGGGAGAGATCCCATCCCAAATCCATATCGCCCATATTCTTGCCCAAGAGAAATCGCTAAAACGGCAGGTTCAAGAGGAGCAGAAAATAAAGAGTATCCAGGAGATGAGGGAAGACGCCGAGATGGATCTCCCGGTTATCCTCATAGAGGAAGAGGAGGAAATGATCACGGTTTGTCTTGGTTTTCGCCCACACACACAATTTAAAAAATACATTTCACTTTTTGTTGTTGTTGTTGTTTTTGTACCTGTTTCACGAAAAAAAAGTTTACATATACCTTTTATTTAAAGGAGAACTCCAGCCACAATTAACTTATCCCCTATCTACAAGATAGGGGATAAGTAGCTGATCACAGGGGTGGTCTCTGTGACAGG